>NC_141043.1:27220000-27530000 GCF_052040795.2 Danio rerio
GCGAGTGTAGATGCAGTTCATTTTTATGTTTCTGAGGTAACATAAATTTTGCTTTCTATTAAGAAGCAATACATTATTCTATGCAAAACACTGCGACAAATTGCTATAAGCTTGAGAGCCGTTTTAATCCACAAACATTGCTCATAATTCCAGCATCAGACTGTTGAAGCACTACATTTTGCTTCAGAACATACAGTAAATCTTATTATTGGAAAGGCGGAATATCACAGTCACCTGAATGAACAAATGTGCTGACTCAGAAATGAATATTGCTTCAGGATTTTCTTGAGTATATTTATGTCTTGAATTGATCATTAGTACTTGACAGCAATTAAACTTTGCCATTAGCTTGTATTTATTTGGTATTTGCAGACGTCTGGGTCAGTATTAAGTGCTGGATGATTAGCTGAACGCCACATATAGCTCATATTTCTCAAGTGGAAGACAGTAAACACACATTTGCGGGATGATGGATTTGCCACTAGGGTTTCTGTAGGAAAAAAACAGCATGTCTGGAGTGTTTTTTTTTTTTTTTTTTTATATGCCCACATGATCCTCCAGTATGTGTGCTGTGTTAATATTTTGACTGCGGCAGTGCAGACAGAGAGCAGAGAAATAAAGAGAAGGGTTGGGCAGTAAAAGACTGAGGGAGGAGGAGGGTTTCAGTACCTTCTGTCCATTGATGTGAACCGCAGGACTACAGAGGACTAAGAAGCAAAGCAACCCGGCTGCAGAAATTCACCATATATGAATAGAGCATTTAACTGGAAACAGAACCCGATATATGTTCAAAGAACAACTTATTTTATGTATCAGATTATTTTGCTCAACCTTTGGTCACTGGATCTGCACATTAAGAGATTTATAATAATAATAATAATAATAATAGTGTAAGAATGTCAGTGCAAAACAGTAATTTGTTATGTTGGTCCATTAGATGGCGCCAATATGACTACTTAACACTCACCGGCCGCTTTATTAGGTACACCTGACCAACTGCTCGTTAACGCAAATTTCTAATCAGCCAATTACATGGCAGCACCTCAGTGCATGTAGACATGGTCAAGATGATCTGCTGCAGTTCAAATCAAGCCTCAGAATGGGGAAGAAAGGTGATTTAAGTGACTTTAAACATGGCATGGTTGTTGGTGCCAGAGGGGCTAGTCTGAGTATTTCAGAAAGTGCTGATCTACTGGGATTTTCATGCACAACTATCTTTAGGGCTTACAGAGAATGGTCCGAAAAAGAGAAAATATCCAGTAAGCTGCAGTTCTGTGGGCACAAATCGCTTGTTGATGCCAGAGGAGAATGGCCAGACTGGTTCAGAAAGGCAACAGTAACTCAAATAACCACTCGTTACAACCGAGGTATGTAGAAGAGCATCTCTGAGTGCACAAAATGTCGAACCTTGAGGCGGATGGGCTACAGCAGCAGATGACTCCTGTCATCTAAGAACAGGAAACTGAGGCTACAATTTGCACAGGCTCACCAAAATTGGACAATTGACGATTAGAAAAATGTTGCCTGGTCTTGATTTCTGCTGCGACAATCAGACGGTACAGTCTGAATTTGGCATTCATCCAGCCTTGATTCAAAATTTGGATATGCAGCTGACAAATCTGCAGCAACTGTATGCTGCTATGTCAATATGGACTAAAATCTCTGAGGAATATCCAGTACCTTGTTGATTCTATGCCACGAGGGATTAAGGTAGTTCTAAAGGCCAAAAGGGGGTCCAAACCTGGTACTAGTGGAATGACCAAATAAAGTGGCTGGTGAGTGTAGTTTTTAGTATACTTCTAAATACTGACATTAGTTTTCCTCCTTTTATGAAACACTTGTGAGTTATTTTAGTAATTTCTTTATTTCTGAGATCTGTTTGTTTTTCTGTGATTTATTTGGTTTGCAACAGATTTAGTTGCGTTCAACCAGATTTTACTCCTTTCAACGTGTATCATGACATTAACACTCAAACTCATCTCATTTAAAAAGTTGTTTTATTTATTGATCATATTAATGACATCTTCCAAAATGTACATGCAGCACTTAGTGTATTTGAGACATTAGAGTGTTAGAACACAGCTGATTACTGATTCAATAAAAAATAAAAACAAAATTAAAAAATAGCTAGTAAAAAAAGAAACAGAAAACAGAAAACCACATTTCAATTGTTAATGAACAACTGTATACCATCATTGCCCAGCAATGTATTATTTAAAATGACTGTTGACTGAAACTAACTTCAACATACCTGAGATTCTGCTTCTGCTTCCATTCATCACAGTCTGACAAAGATCCACAAACCTTTGCTTTCTTTAAAAGCACTTTACATTCTTAAAATCACCCTACAGTGTTTCAGTGGAAATGGGATGTCTGAGTGAGGGACTGGGAATGGCTTTAATATTGAAGCTAAAAAAAGCAATCAATAAAAAATAAAATTGATAATACTTTCTGAAGTAAAAAAAATACTAATAATCTCCAAACTGATAGTGTTTCCCAATGAAGGCCCCTGTAAGATCTGATATCATTTTAATACCTCAACAACAAAAAAATCCTTAAAAAGAAAAGAAACCAACAAATGTGCAATTCTGAATCTTGTGCAATTTTGCTGCAATCAACTCCTTCATTTTTAAATAGCCTTTCTTTAAGTGAAAGAGCTTTAATAACCTTAATGAATGAATAATGTATTACAATTATATGATCCCTATTACAGTTTCTCCATACTACCTGAATCTAGCACATTTTTATAGTTCAACATAACAGTGGTTACATGCCAGTACCGTATCTTCACTATTAATGTTGCTGATTGATATTAAAATGTCAAAATTAAAGGGAGAGTTTACTCCAAAAATTAAATATTTGCAGTTAATTCACTCACTCTCAGGCCATCAAAGATGTAGGCGATTAGATTTTTTTCAAAGCAACATTAAAGGAATCTTTTAGGATAAAATGGCTCCTTGGTGTTTCTTAAAATGCAATTCAGACAAGCACTTTGAAAGTCTTAAAATACACTTACAGGCAAAACTAAATGAATACAGCGTGCTTCTGAAAAATACACTGAGGTCTTGTAAAGGGCAACGTTACAATATGTATATATACACAGCACAGACCAATCATTTGATTTCATAAGCCCTCAGTGCATCATAAGAAGCCATGTGTATTAAATTTAGTTTTTTCTATACGAGTCCTTGATGATTTTTAAAAGGCAAATTAAAGGCTACAGGCATTTTGAAAGTCTAAAAACATTTACAGGCAAAACTAAATGAATACACTGCGCTTCTAAAAAATACATTGAGGTCTTGTGACACAAAACAACTATAAAGACACAGCAAAGACCAATCAGAGCCATTTCACTTAAATAAATAAATATGTGTATTAATTTTGTTGTTCCTATATGGATTCCTTTAGACTTTCAAAAGTGCCAGTAGCCGTTGACTTGCGTCATTGACCAGTTTCAGCTTAAACTACTTTATTGTTCGACTGAAAAACAGTCACCTGTGTATCAGATGGACCGAGAGCAAGTAAATATGTCAAACGTTTGTCATTTTTGTGAGAACTAAACCCTTTAAAGCCAGACCAGTTCCCCAGACGTCGTTTTCTCTATGTTTTGAGTGTCATGCAAACCGTTATACTTTCAAATCTTAAAGCAGCCAGATAATATCAATGGTGTAAACATAACTAAAATAGTCTTTCATAAGTGCACAAAAAGCAGTGTGTACCTCTGTATAGTACAGGCGTGTGCAGTATCTCTCCACGTTATGCAGGAAAATTGTTTTTAAAAAGCTCTTGAATTTTGCCTACTATACGTATTTACACTGTATATACAGTATACTCCAAATACATGGAAGAGAACTGCTCGATCTCTTTTTGATTTCCTTTTGCAGACTTCCACTTGTGAAAGCCAAAAGCCTTAAACTGAAGTCCTTAAATATTTGTGCAAGGCAAGTGTAAACAAGGTCAGGCCATAATTACCGTTAGTTTGATATGAAATGAGCCCACATTGTTCAGTATGGTGCCTTGTTCGAAGAGCTCACAGTGTCTGCTTGTACCTACATAAACAGTAGGTTTGCTGGTGAGCCGATTTCCCCCTGCTGTCCATGTCTGAGCTCATGTAGTAATGGAGGGGGTCAGCACCATGGTTCTCTTTCTGATCGGCCTCTGTGTAGACTGTCGCTTCTCTGCCAGGCGCTCTTCATCAGCTCCAGAGCCTCGCTGCACTTCTTTTGAACCGACAGGTCTGACACTGCCTTACGAGGTAGACTCACCTGGACACATACATGGACACATTCACACTGTTAACTGGATTCATGCAGATAGTATAATGAAAGTACAAGAATTCAAATTCCTCCAAGGATTTTTTAAATAGTTTTCACAGACTATGTTTGAAACCCCAAAAAGGGTTTCAAAGTTACTCAAGTAACTCAATTTTATTTTTTTATTTTTGTTATTTAGTCATGTAAGTTGGCTTTTATATCTTGAGAATAATGAAAACAGCTCCCTATGAACACTCATTGTTTCTCTTAAACCTTTCCATATTTTATTATTGATTATTTTAGGATGGTAATTGTAAGGAATCGGATGTAAGCAGTGTACCGCTGTCTGTAAAGTATGCAGCACCATCTGATGCAAAAAAATCATCAAGAATGTGATAGCTGTAATTAAATCTAGCTTTTTCAATTAAGACAATCAGCAAAAATTAAGCAATATATACAAAAACAACATATTGAGACAGTGATCCATGGTTTAGTGACCACTCCGTTAGATTACTGTAATGCACTGTATGTAGGGAGTAGTAAGTCAGCAATTGTCCGTTTGCAAATGGTGTAAAATGCTACAGCACGCCTGTTAACTGGTACTAGCAAATATGACCACGTTTACCCTTGTTAGCTTTGCTTCATTGGTTGCCAGTTCATTTTAGAATACAGTTTAAGATTCTTTTATTTGTGTTGAAATCGTAATAGTCATAAATGGTCTTGCTCAACCTTATATCTCTTGAGCTGGTACACCCCTATAAAGCCCACTTGCTCTCTCAGGTCAGCTAATCAGATTCTCCTGATTGTTCCAAAAACAAATTTAAGTCCGCTCTTAAAACTCATTTGTTTTCGTTGGCATTTGATAGCTGATCTTAATACCTGGCAATTTTAATATGTGTCTTTTTAGGTAGTTTAGCTATATTTTATCATGTACTTTAAAAATGATTATGCTTATTTTGTTGTATATTTTCTGTAGAGCACTTTGGCTCACTTCTGTATTTTTAAAGTGCTCTATAAATAAAGTTTGACTTGACTTGAAGAATGAATTTCTTAAACAATTTTGCCCCACAGCTCAAGCACTAACACCAAGAAAGAATTCAAATAAGTTTTTCGACAGTCTCGGGAAGATGCCTGTATTTACTATTGACAAAAAGCTTTTATTGTCACGAATAAAGAAGCTATTAACATGGCTTTTCAAGGGTTTTCAGGTGAAGAGAATCTAAAAGTTTTTAGGTCGGAAATTTGATTGAATATTTGAACTGAAATCAAACTGTATACAATTTTGAAATTAGTTAGGTGTAAAAGCTAACATTTCAGCAAGCATTAAAGCAGTCAGCAACATCCTTTTTCAGAAATCATTCTAATATACTTTGGTAATAAAAAAAATGTTTATTATCTATTATCAATGTTGTAAAGATTGTTTTGTAGCACTGTAAAATGTAGCATTTATTTAAAAAACAAAATCTTGAATAAAATTATGAATGTCTTTACTGTCACTTAATTAATTAAAGGCTTCCTTATGGAAAACGTGTATTTTGCTTAAATAATCTAAACTGACAGCTGTATTAGAAAATGGGATAGAAGTCATCATAAAGGTCTGCAAATAAATGATTTAGTATGCACTCAAGGATGTCATTCAGATGTGATGATATGCTAGCTTATAAGGATTTTTTGTCACCTGATATACAGCAGTCCATGCTTGACTTAATTCTGCTATAAGCCGATCTCGTTCCTTACATCCGCTAAAATACAAAACCCAGGGAGGAAGAAACTGAGCTCGATCCTCTGCAAACTCCTGCAAATAAAATAAATAATAGCTTTCACATTGACAAAAAAAGTTCACATTCATAAGATAATGTGGCATTTCCTCAATCCTCTGAGAAACACCTGTGATCGTTTTATTTTTAGGTCTGAAACTACAAAGGGCAAACATCTGTTCACCGAGACCTCTTGTGCACTACAATCTGTGTGAAGACTTACAATGACACAGTATTCCTTGTCGTCCTCCAGGCAAACAGCTGTGACATCGTTCAAATCGGCTCCTCCAAGAGAACGGAAAAAACTGGTCTGGCAATCCTGATGACACGTGAGTAACTTCCTGTCTGTGAGCACAAGGCAACATGGGATGCAGGGTGCAGGAGCAACTCCCTGTGGGATAATCTGAGAAGCAAAAACAAATGCTGATCAACATCTGGAGAATTAGCTAGCAAGTAAGAAAACAACATCCATCTACAAACATCATTCACTAAAATGTATATGATGGCATGTGTGGAACTGATGAGAAACAACAATGAATTGTCATGTGGCAAATCTGAAAGCGTTTCAAACGCACAGTCTAACACACAGAGGATGAACTGCATTTATCCCAAGATAAGCAAAGAGATCTAGTCTCCAGAATACTTCATTATTTAAAAATATGGTTATAGCAGTCAATTGAATCATTTTACAATATTTGAGTCAAGGACTGAATCCTTTTTCCTTTTAGCATGAACATGGGCAAAAACGGAAACAAACTGATATTAGCAACTTGTACCAACAATAAAGCCATAAAACTGTTGGTAGTAAAAAAATATATATATATAAAAATAAATAATAAATCAATACCACAAATTAATAAAAAAAATTATAATAATTTTGTATAATTTCAAGAGTTTTTAGATTTTAAGTGTGCCTAGTATTTAAGTAAAATAAGGAACAACAAAAAAATTAATTAAATAATGCAAAGTTTTAACTGTTAGAGCAAAATAGAAATTAACAGGCAGATATATTCTAACAGTTGAAAGTCATCAACAGCAATAAATAATACATAAGATAAAATACATAAACAAAATTAACAATAATCATCTAAAGTTTACTTTTGATAACAAAAGTTACAATTTCAGAAGGATTCACATTTAAACATTTCATTTAAAGTCTCTCCTGATAAAAACCGTTTTCTGATAACATTAAAAATAAGGCATACCACAAGAATATGTTTACCAGTTTGGTTTCTGTTGCAATATTGACACTTCTCCTTTGAGTAAATGTTCATGTTTTAGTCTCATGTGTCCGATACACCATCTTCTGTAAACTATCTCATCATGTCTTAAGTTAAAAAAAAAAAAAAGTTGACTTTTTCTATTCTTGAATTTTTGAAATTCTATTTCAGGCTGAATTTAAAAAAGGTTTATTTTCTGGAGCACTAATCTTATTTTGCTTTCCATATATTATAAATATAGCATTTTATTAGTGGCTTTTAATCTGAAGGCAAGATTTTGCATCTTTCCTTTTAGGGCTGTCCTGGCAGCTTTGTCAGCTTCCAAATAGTCTAACATGACCTGGGATTTAGCAGAAAACTACATTATAACATTTTCTCTGTTCATTTACTACTGCAGAGAAGAAAAGTGATGAAAAGGCATGGACACATCTTTTCTTGCACATAACCCTATTAAATACGTATTAATTGCAGTTTCCAGGTCAGATGTAATTTTTTATAAAGTAGGCAAAGTTTGGCATCATGCACATTGATTATTTCAATACCACTTCCACATATCTGTTACATCTTTCTTCTTTAATTTATGCACTGTCTGTAAATCATCTGCATTAACTTCCATGCCAATGGTAAACCTGGCCCTAATTCTCTTAGTATTACTAAAGTTACTTAGTCCAGAGCAGTGAGTGATTTCCTATCAACTGTGGTCACTACGAGCTAATATACTGACACACATGCTTTATTTTTTGATTATTTACATTCACTAAGATGTACATGATGACAGCTCACCCCTTTAGAGACAGACTGGCAGAGCAGCAGCATCCAGTCTGCCATTTCCAGCTCGTTCTCTGCGCTGAGCTCTAATGGCTGATGCTCTGTCAGAATCACCTGAAAGGCGTGAGGTTTTTCTGTGCTGTTTGAACGCCTGCAGCCTCCACAGTGCCCTCCCCTATGACACAAATCACATGAAAACATAAGTATTAAGATATCACATTGAAAAGAAGAGGAAAATCCATGACCTCCAATACCAGTGAAATCTTACCCCATGGTAACAGACATCAAAGGTGTAACATCTGTTCTCTCTGCATACTGATACAGGATGCCATTGCTGCTAGGTAGATTGGTGTATTAACATTCAGTGCAGATAAATAAGACGACACACTGTTGACCAGTTTAATGAGATCTTTAATACCTGAGAACTAAGTAACAACTTTTCCACACTTCTTTCCCCAAATAAGAGCTTCCGGCTCGGTACAGCAGCGGCCCCTCTTTAGTGCTGCTGGATGCTCTAGAGCCCGACGGAGATGTCGGTGAAGCCACGGTCACATCCATTGGGTCTTCCCAGTGAACCAGAGAATAAAGGCGAATCTTCATTTCAGACATCTACACAAAAACACTTAGCATTAAACCAGTTAGACAAGTCCTAGCAGGCCAGTTGAATTAGCAGTTGTACTCTGGCAAGTTACTCTTGAGTCATACGGTGAGGTTATTATAGTATTATTACGCAAATACAGAGTCATTTTAATAATATGCATGCATGTATTTACTAGTGTTAGGTTTCAGGTTTGAATACAGTTAGCCGTGTATGTGTGTGTGTATACTATATTATAGAATGCTATTCTGTATATTATATATAGAATTGTAAGGTTCTATCTGACATTTTTGACAAAATTGAGTAACTGACATATTCTTATTAAATAACAACTTATTTACGCTATGGGGTGTTTTTTATAAGTTGTTTATATTAAGACTTTTTATTTAAAACACAAATGTTACACACATACTGACTGCTATATAGAATGCAAAAACTTTAATGCTCATTATCTAAAAATCATTCAGAACTCGACTGAATTGAGAACTCGACTTGAATGGTGACGACTTATTACTAAGACATACTGACATGCTATTTCAGACTGAACATTCAGAGGAACATGTTAAACAATATAAAGCAGGCTAGGCGGAATAGCACCATTTACTTAGTCACATCAATAGTTACATCAATCTTCTGCCGGGAGATTTCAGTGGCTGAACAACACTTCTGTGCATGTAACATAACTTGTATGTAACAACAACAGCTTTGCGTGACTAAAACGGTTTTAAAACAGAACATTACGTGCCTAAAATAAATACTTCAGCTATGGTGTCATCCTTCCTCCAGGTGCAAAAGTAACTCCAATATTGATTCAGGATTTTAAAAGGTTTTGATTTGGTATTTGTTTTGCTTTCTCTCTCTCTCTCTCTCTCTCTCTCTCTCTCGTGTGCAGATAAACGCCAAATGTCGGATCTGCATGAATGGCTGCAGATGTACAAATCTCCGTTTGTTGACAGTTTGGGATACTTTTCAGAATTATGGGAACTATCAGCCTGACACATTTTAATTGGATTACCTTTTTTTAGTTTTTTGCTTTACCCAGAAAATAAAAATACATATAAATACATTTAGATCATTTATTTTTATCATTACTATTGGACTGTGAGAAGACTTTCAACCAGCACAACAAAACATGTTTCTAAAGACAATCACCTACTGCACCTTTTAATTAATAATAATTTATTAACACAATTACTATTGATCCTCACCTTTAAAGACTGAGAGCTCCTCAGTTGAGGAGCAATGGTCTGAACTGATCACTATACATGCTTTAATCATTAGTAAAGGCATTTTAAAAGAGAGTCAGCACAAAGAACCAAGATTATCAAACTGAGCCAGCATCTGTCTCATCAATTATTCAGGGTGATGGATCTGCTCTATTACCTCACAGTGAGTCTCCTGGCACACAAACTTGGAGAGAGCGAGTTTCTCCATGGTGGCGTCAGTGAGAATAGAGGGGTACGGAGGTTCCCTACAGCCATTCTCCCAAGCCTCCTTCAACACAGTCAGAAACCAGCTGAGGAGAGACCGTGAAGAAATCTTCGTTAAATATTTATAATATTTAACATCAAGGTGATGGACTTCAACTGAAAAACTCACTCAGTCAGAGATGAGTCCGCAGTGTCCAGCAGGAACTGCCGTCTTCTGTTGGTGCACACCAGAGTGATGGTCTGCTGGTGAAGACCCACCTGAGGCACAAACAATGGCTTTAAAGTCTCAAGAAATCCCTGTAAGATGAGGTACTGTCTCATGCATATTAATGCATCTCATTCATGATGGAAGTGCCTGGTGATTAGATCTGACCAGCCCTTTCTCATGAATTAATGCTAGGAAAACTTGTTTAAATGTGTAAAGGACTCTCAAGTCGTGGAGGTGAGTCTTTGAATTATTGCATATACATCATATTTTGTAGCATAGCTTCAACTTTGCTGATCAAGCAATAAAAACTAATTTGCTCAGAATTTACTTATAATATATATATATATATATATATATATATATATATATATATATATATATATATATATATATATATATATATATATATATATATATATATATATATATATTTATTTATATATATTTGTATATTTATATATTTTTATTAAGACCAAAACTTATATTACCCTTTTTTAGTGATGTGGCAAACTCCTGGCAAACTAAGCTATTGAATTAGCTACATCAGTGTTTCTCAACCTTGTTCCTGGAGGACCACCATCTCTTTACATATTCCATGTCTCTTTAACCAAACACACCTGATTCAGATCATCAGCTCATTAGCAGAGACTGAAAGACTGTAATGGGTGTGACAGACATACAGTTTTGGTAGTCCTCCAGGAATGTGGTTGAGAAACACTGAGCTAAAACTAAGCTATTGAAATGGTTTTATTTCTTTTGTTTATATATTTTCTAAGCAAGTTAAAGCAATACATTGGAGCAAGGAAATTTTTACATTAATTCCTATAATATGTTTTCTTCTGGAAACAGTCGCATCTCTTTTTTTTTTTTTTTTTTTTTTTTTGGTTGGGGGTTGAATTTAAGGTCACTATTATTAGCCCCCTTAGGGATTTACATTTTCCCCTATTGGCTACAGAACAAACATTGCATTTTAAGCTGAATACTATTATTTTGCTAAATAATCAGTAAAATATCAGGTACTGTCATTATGGTAAAAACAAAATAAATTATTTAACAGAAATGAGTTAAGAGTATTGTTTAAAAAATGTGTTGAAAAAAAAAACTCTATTAAACAGCACTTGGAAAATATTTGAAATATATATATATATATATATATATATATATATATATATATATATATATATATATATATATATATATATATATATATATAAGGGTGGAGCCGAACCCGAATACGGTATTCGGAAAGGCACGAATAGCGTGTTTTTACGAATACTTATTTCGAACAAATACTTGAAAAATTATTTGTATTCGGGAGCAAGAAAAACATTATATCAAAAAGCAGCGTTTCCTCATGAGACCACAGTGCATGAGTGAGAGAGAGAGCGAGTGAGAGAGAGAGAGAGAGAGAGAGAGAGAGAGAGAGACGGACGGACGCACGCTCAGTCGGAGGGCGGGGCGGAGGTAAAAGGTCTCTGGCGCAAGCTTCTCCACAACAGCAGACAGAGAAGGCTCGGCTGAGCGAAAAAAATACTACACTGCATCACTATTTTTGTTAAATAGATTTTTGTACCTTAATTGGGTTCCAGATGCAGTTTATAAACTTGTAGCGGAGTTTGATCGGGATCGGGAAGTTTGCAACCGGGTGCTCTGTTTACGCAACGTTAGCTCTGTTAGCGCGGTAATTCAGACAATAGACTGTTGACAGAGTAACATTAACGTTCGTTTATAAAGGTTAAAACGATGCTTGTGCAGTTGTGTCGAATAGTATGCACTTATGGGAGTTATATGGTACGTCTAAATAACTGTCTTTTGCAGACAGCAAGATATATGCTATAGGCTAGTTAACCTTAGCATAGCTTCCCGTCACTTTTTATTAACTTGAAACTCCTCAAATACATTTGGGCACCATGAAAAAGAGTGAGACTGCTGCTGAGCCATTTCTTGGTCCTCCACCAGTAAAAAAAATAAAACTTCATGTTCTTTGTGGAAGCATTTTACAGTCAGTGGTGCTGCAGATAAAACAAAGTGATACTGTATAATGTTTACAAAAGTGAAATCAGCAGAGGTAGAGATATTAAACATCTGTCAACATCTTCTATGCATAATCATTCATTTTCTTTTCGGCTTAGTCTCTTTATTAATCTGGGTTTGCCACGGTGGAATGAACCACCAATTTATCCAGCATATGTTTTACACAGTGGCTGCCCTTCCAGCTGCTACCCAGCACTGGGAAACATCCATACACTCTCTTTCACACACATACAATAGGGAAAATTTAGCTTACCCAATTCACCTGTATTGCATGTGTTTGGACTGTGGGGGAAACCGGAGCACCCGGAGGAAACCCACGCCAACATGGGGAGAACCCAGTCGAGGCTCGAACCAGCAACCTTTTTGCTGTGAGGCGACAGTGCTACTCACTGTGCCACTGCGCAACCTTCTATGTAATGTATTATCACATGCACTAAAAGCATCCTCTCCTGATACTGTCTGTGAACCCCCCACAAGCATCAATCCCCTCAATCAGTCCAGCTATATTCTGCTAAATCCTCCACAAGCACCAAACCATCAACACAGCCACATTCTGCCCCAGCAAGTCAGTTTCAAACATAAAAAAGTAAAAAAAAAAAAAAAACTTTGCGGCTGGCAGATGACAATAGCAGGGCTGTATCTTTTAGTATTATATAGAATACTTTTGTTCTGCCAGATCTCCCAGGCAGGGTTTTATTTAGATTTATTTAGTTAATTTTAGTTTTTGGAATTCTGTGCATTGGAAAGAAGTTCTTTCAGAAGAAGAACAGTTTTTTGAAGTATTATTTGTTTTTATTCTGTCTATTCAGTGTCCTTCAACAAGAACGGTGGTGGTGGGGATCATAATATTCACAATGGTATTTTATTAGTTGTTGGTTTAACCATGGATGAGATAATGGCTTCTATGTTATTTTCTTTTCAATGACATTTCTTGTCACATGTTCAAAAACAACAACCAATATTGCATGTCTATAATTTATATAATGGGTATAATTAAACAATACTTTCACTCTAACGTAAATTAGAAGTGTAATAGAAAAAATATATATTTTTGCGCCATTTTGAATTTTACTCGAATACAAATACAAATACAAATACAAATACTTTTCCCCCCTCAACAAATACAAATACAAATACAAATACCGGCTGCTCCGCACATCCCTAATATATATATATATATATATTGCCTTCTCTCTGCAGTAAGTCAATCTGATCATTTAGTGTTCAGGTGGTTTACTCACAGAGATGTAGTCCAGCTCATTATAAGACACTGCCTCCTCAACACTGTAAGGTTTCTCTGCTGCTCCTAAAATCAGTGGAGACACAACAGTGAATGTAAACTAGTGCTTTTTAAAATGTCTGTAGCAATGCTCTGATATTCTACTGACGTTTTGCTGACCTTTTCGCAAGAGGTAAATGTAGCAGTCTGTTAAGAGCAGATATAGAGGCTGCAGATCTCCTTCCATGTGGCCTGTGCTCATCCTCACCATCTGAAAGAGAAATGCAGACTAATTAATAGAACTGCACCAGTTTATAGTTTCATTAGAATGGGAGTATTATTTATATTACACATTAAAATTAGCAGCAATTGCAACAGGTTTAATTACAGTTGGTACATTTTATTCCAATAAAATGTGAAGTAGAGGTTTGTTTCACAGATTTCATTGAGGGGACTAGATGAACCTCTTTCAACAAACACAAAACTCTATTGCGAACTATAAAGCCATTGTAAATGTAGGCTACCAAGCTCAGGGTAAGATATTTTTTGTTTATAAAATCCTATTCTTTATCCTATAACTTATAACAAATAAATAAATAAAATTGAAATTCCACAAACTAAATTCAACATGAATAAAAGCAAGCAGTATTCTGGAACCAATTCACCATTCAATAATTTAAAATAGAAAACGTATTTTAAATTAAATTAATATTTCACATTATTACTATTTTATTTTACTTCTTAAATGCTGCATTTATTTGGCTAAAAAGGGCTTTCTGTTCCTTAACAAAACACAAAACGCACACACAAAAAAATGGTTTTGGCACAGTCATTAAATACACAGCACAATTAAAACAAAACACAAGTATGTTCACCTTAAAGAGCTGTTCTTCATTCTCCCTGAAAACATGAATCATGAGCAGCAGCAGATGATTGTTATCCACCCTGCACAACAAACAAACAAACCAAAACAATTCACTTTTCACCTCATAAGTGATTAGAATTGTTCTGATAATTCTGAATCTGATTATTCATGAGCCGTCATAATTATTGAGCTGTTCTCACTGAGTGCGTGTTATTCACATTCTTCAACTGATCATGCTTGATAAACCGACATTGCATGTTGTAAAGTGACAATAAGCAGTCTCTATCATTAGATATTTGCCTGTTATGCTGATTTTGGCAAGTATGTAAATGCATTAATCTGTATGTAAACGCATAATAAACCTTCGGTCAGTTAATATGGTAATCGCAAATAGATTGGATGGATGTAAGCACAGATTTAAAGTGCATTCTGGCAGAGCGAATGTTACAATTATGTGTTCTTATCTTGCGCATTAGAAACAGCAGTGCTATAGTCAAAATCCTGCATCTCCAGAGAGAGGTGTAAGCTTTTGGTGAGGGTGTCAATTTAAATCAATTTAATACTCACAGATATGCAAATATTTACGCTTTGACGTCAATCTCATCAAAATAAACAGATTTATTATTGAAAGTTTTGGAAATGCATTGTACGTGTGTTGCCGATTTTAACGTATTTTGATCACTTAAAAGATGTTAACTGATTTTTCATGTAAAGCAGGACAATGGTGTTTATGCACATGGACTTTTGATTTATTAGTCAGCCAACCCAAGCGATTCCGCTGAACTGTCGCACCATTACAAAAGCGCCATGTTTAAGATCTGATTTAATTTAAAATCATGGATCTTCAATGCCTGATACATATACAATATAAAGAGGGTTTTAGACCGGACAACACTACTGCATTAAACCAAAGCCTCTAGAATACACAAGACATGTCACTCATATAGCTTTGAATGGGGAAAAGTATAACGGTTAATATGACGAATGAAGCCCGCCTACTAGTATAGGAGCCAATCATCGATCGATATAGACCAACGTTTCTCCGGGAGATCAGATGTGTGTTTTTTACAACAGTTTGGTTGTCAACAAAACGCACTGGAATCTCAGCAAATACTTGTTTCACAGACATAAGAAATATATCCACACAAGGCTTGAAATCTATACTTTGAAAACTGGAAAACAAATACAGATTTTGGTTTTGTAATCTGTATGAAACGAATGCGAGTTACAGTCTGTCCTGTCAAACACACAACACATGACAGCAGCAACTCCTCAAATGTCCCTATGTTGTAAACAGTGTCGCTGTCATTTTTTTCAAGACCAAGTTGTAAATTACTTCGGAAGACCAGTGGGATCAGACGATCATTATCCAGCGGATAATAATGTGTGGAATGGCCATAATGAGGTTGGTGTCTTGATCTCCTATTCGAGTGTGCATGCGCATTAGCTCGGGCAACCTGAAAATATGCTGATTTTGTTCGATTTGAATGTTTAGAAATGAACGTATGAGACGGTTATCGATTCATTTTAACGGTGGTTCCAAATATGTAATGTAATCGTAAACAGTTTATTTACAGAGTAATTGATGTTTCCCCATTCAGACAGAATACCTGAGTACACTGCCTGAGAGGCATTTCAAAGATGGCCGCCAAGTGAAATGACTTGCCTCAAAGGGACTTGCCTCAAAGGGACTCAAAGGGACTTTCTCCCGCCATGCCTTTAAAATATGAACATTAACTTCACTCTAGTATTTTCCATGGAGTTTCTGCACTAGCCTGCAGCTACTGACGGCGCTAGCAATTACATGGTCTTTCATCTTGTTTTACACTTGAGCAACTAAATAAATGCGCAAGTCTATTTAACTGATCATGTTCACACTACAACATCGATGCTGCAAAAAGGAACCCTATGAAATCGAAAAGTCACATTAAGCTACCACTGAAAGACTATCATTGGCTGAAAAACACTAGCCGTGCATAGAGCCCATTGTCTATTGTAAAGAGCTTATTTTTGTTAGTTATCAGTATGTTTTGTTGCTCATCTTAACATACTTAAAATCATAACCAATTTACTATCTCACTTGAATTCTGCAGCATGAGAGCTTTGTGTTGCATCTTCTTCATCTTCTTCTGTTTGACTCAGTTTCTTCTCTGAGGTCTCTATGGCGATGGAGGGATCCTGCCCTGCAGCTGCTGCCTCTGCTTCTGCTTCTCCCTCATCTTCATTGCTAACAGGAACATCCTGCGGCTCGCCATGCCCTGCAGAGTCATGGCGCCCACCACCTGAGGCAGCAGGGTCTGGACTCTGGGAGGTAAAGCAGTAGAAGTCTGCAGGCGGCAGCGGGGCCTGCAGGAAACCATCGCTTGGGTCTGGAGGTTCACCGCCAGCATCCTCTCGAAAGGGCTGCTGATTGGGGGGCCCGTCGTGAGCGGTGCAAATTTCTTCTGCTCCATCCTCAGCATCCAGAGACCCATTCAGCCTGTCCATGACCTCACGGAGGGGTTGCCCTACGTTGTCCATTGAAGTGTCCGTCATTTCTGGAAGCCTCAGTCCAGTTTCAGGCTCCTCTTCTTCTCCTTCGCGTCTCCCATTCCTCAAGGGTTCTGAAGCAGTGCTGTCAGCACGCTCCAAAGGAACTCGACTGTCCACGGTGATGTGGTTTACTGTGACGTCTCTCTCAACTACAATCTGAAGGCATTCATCAGTCACTTCTGGAGAGATGACGTTCTGTTCACTACTCACTGATGATCCTCTGCCGCGTCGTTTCTTGCCAGGCTTTCGTCGCCGTGCCATTCTGTCAAACAAAAACATACTGGTGAAAACATGACAGGGAAATGTGGATTTCCTCTGGCTAATGATAAAACTGTTCGGCATTATAAAATGAACAATATGTCACAGGTAAAAGGATTTTAAAAGCTCTTTTCTGCACTGTTAGTGGTACCAAATAGTATTGAAAGATCTTTTTCCATGTCTCTTTAGCAGTATTGGTTTATGCTGAGAAAACAAATTAGCAAGCAGCATAACAAATTACATTAATGAAACATTTATAATGGATGCACATAAAGTGTCATTGCTGGTGGTCATATGTTTTACAGTGCTCATAAGTGTAACTTATTCCTGGATGTCCAGAAACTACCATAAAGATGTGGAATTTGTAATATGAAACTTGCAAAAAGAAAAAAGTTTGAAAACCACATAATAAGTAATACGGTTTTAAGTCTTGTAGAAGCCACAGCTGCCCACATATCAGCCTTGTCCCACTGAGTTTGTTCATTTAAAATATATAATGTTTGTTTTTCAATAATTATTTAATTTTAAAAATACGTCTTGGTTTCTTTTATACTAATGTGTTCATTCATTTAAACAAAATAGTTCATTATTTACTCTCTTTTTTTCATCAAGTTATTTATTAATTTAAAATATATTTTTTAACATTTGTACAGCTTTTTCTACAAATATTTTTACTGACCCCTTAGCACTCCCTTGAGGCCTTATTGCTTTGAAATCCCTGATCTTAAAATATATTCATTCCCCCATATAATGCACTTTGCGTCATTTGCTATATGCAGTTAAAGTTAGAACTATTAGCCCCCCTGAATTATTAGTATCAGTAAGTAAATTTTGACAATATATTTTAAATACACTTCTATACAGGTTAAAGTGACATTTAAAGGTTTAACTGGGTTAATTAGGTTAACTAGGCAGGTTAGTGTAATTAGGCAAGTTATTGTATAATGATGGTCTGTTCTGTAAACTATCAGAAAAAGTATAGCTTAAAGGGGCTAATAATTTAGACCTTAAAATGTTCATTAAAAAAAAAATTTTCTAGCCAAAATAAAACAAATAAAACTTTCTCCAGAAGAAAAATATAATAAGACATACTGTGAAAAATTTCCTTGCTCTGTTAAACATTAGCAAAATATTTTTAAAAGAAAAACAAATCCAAAGGGAGTTTAATAATTCTGATTTCACCTGTATACTCTAAAACAGTGTTTCTCAACCACATATTTAGAGAAGCACCAACACTGCTTGGTTTCTCATTTGTCTGTCACACCCATTTCAGGTCGTTCAGTCTCTGCTAATGAGCGGATGATCGGAATCAGGTGCATTTGGTTAAGGAGGCACAAAAACTGTGCAGAGCTGGTGGACCTCTAGGAACGTGGTTGAGAATCATAGATTTCAGCCATTGCCTGAAAGGCCAACATCTTCATACATCAGTCAAATATCAGAAATACATTACAGTATTGGACACTAAAAAAACAACACCATTGCCCTAACCAATTACTCAACTCCTAATGTGTGATCTGCATCTATTATAATCCTGAACCATAAGTTGTAATACTTAATACACACCTAATGACTTCCAGCTCAGTGCTGGTGATTTCAGCGTCTTCTCCAGTTGTTGAAGTGTGCCGGCTTGCTATGTGCACAGGGGTGACGTCAGCTGAAGTGTTGGTGTCCGAGTCCTCAGTGAAGGGATTTTGCCGAAATGTAGGGCTTCTTGACAGAGATGTGGTTCTGATGGTGCCCGCCGAGGCTTTTACTACAACACAGTCACTGACAACAGTCTGAGGGTCTGATCCTGACGAGCGCGGCCCACTGACTGGATCAGTCAAGTCTCCCTCTGTCCAAAAAACAAGAGGAACAAGGAAACCATATGAGATGCAGGTATTAGGAATTCCTGTTTGGAGATTTAGGCAAGATTAGAAGCTGCTGAATCATGACAAATGCACACAGACAAACAAACACAAACTTGGCTTTCCAGCTACTTCCATATCATCCTTCAATTCAATAAAGAAAATTCTATTTGCTGCTAATATCACATTTTTTTGCTAATATCCAGATTTTAAAAAGGGGTCACTTATTTAGGGTACAATTCTCATCATTAACAAACCATCAACTAACACGGTGTTCAATAAACTACTAAATAAGCTCCTTATTAATAGTTAGTAAAGTAGTTTAAAATAATAGATTGTGTTTAAGTATTGGTTAGTATTAGGGATGTAGAATAAAAAAATAAACAGCCAATATCTTGATAATAGGCAAATAATAAGCCATTATGAAAACAGCTTTTAATCAGTGTTAACTGTCAATGTGTAAAGTGTAAATTCTGAATATTTCTGTGTTGATTACTGAAAAAATCTGAATAATTAAGACCATTGCTTTATATTCTCATTTTTTTTAAAAATAAGGAAATTTGGATTTTAGGTCAAATTCATGGAAAATTCTTTGTTTTCTTAATCTGATATTAATACAATTTTACAAAAAAAAAAAAAAAAAAAAACTTTTTTTCACCCAAATACATTCTGAATGTTCACTTTAGCCTATAATTTTCATTTCATTTAGCATTTTTAAATTACATACAATGCATATTTAAAGTGCATTCAGAGAGTATTTGTTTCGCTTCACTTTTTCCACATTTTTTTATGCTACAGTCTTATTCCAAAATGGATTAAATTAATTTATTTCCTCAAAATTCTACACACTTCCCCACAATGACAATGTGAAAAAAGATTTTTGAAATTGTTGCAAACAAATCTGTGAATGAATGAGCTGCACGGTGGCGCAGTGGGTAACACAATCGGTTAACAGCAAAAAGGTCGCTGATTCGAGCCTCGGCATTTCTGTGTGGAGTTTGCATGTTCTCCCTGTGTTCGTGTGGGTTTCCTCTAAGTTCTCTGGTTTCCCCCACCAGTCCAAAGACATGTGGTATAGGTACACTGGTTAAGCTAAATTGGCTGTAGTGTATGCGTGCGATTGAGTGTGTATGGGTGTTTCCCAGTGATGGGTTGCAACTGGAAGGGCATAATGGCTGCATAAAACATGTGCTGGATAAGTTTGCGGTTCATTCTGCTGTGGCAACTCCAGATTAATAAAGGGACTCAAGGCTGATTTATACTTCTGCAAAGCGTGTAGCGTTTACAAAAAACAAAAAGCCAGTGCAGAAACTCGACACAGAGAAACAAACACCTACTGCCAGCTAGTGTTTCCAAAGTGTTATTGCAGAGCAACACACACAGCGTGCAAATGTTTAAATGCACGGCTACGCAAATTGCATGTGCCGTGTGTCATGCCGATCAGTTGACGAAAAAGTATTCAGAAAGACTTGAGGCTGTAATTGCTGCCAAAGGTGCATCAACAAAGTATTTAGCAAAGGCTGTGAACACTTATGTAAATATGATTTTTCAGAGGCTTTTTATCTTTAATAAATTTTCAACAAAATCTTTTCACATTGTCATTATGGGGTATTGTGTGTAGAATTTTGAGGAAATAAAATAATTAAATCCATTTTGGAATAAGGCTGTGACATAAAAAAAATGTGGAAAAAATGAAGCGCTATGAATACTTTCCAGATGCGCTGTATGTGTGCGTTTCATTCATTTAAAAAAAAAAAAGATGACAAGTTAATGTTAGCAGGTACATTAAATGTTAACAACTTAATATGGTCTTGTATTGGCACTAATATACATAAACGGAACAAATCTAAAAACACATTTTTGTCAGCCCTACAAACAATACGACAAACAAAAACTACAATTAAAATACTATAGGATTTGGTTATTTTAATCATTTGATAAGAGTAAATTGTGGCTAACATTTGCCACTGAATTTAAACAGTTAGGAAGCAGTAGGTTAAATCCAAGCATCATGCATGCAAACCAGCTTTCACACTGCCACATGACAGGAAAGGCAATCCGACAACAGACAAAAAGGTTCAGCTGCATCAGGCACAGAGTTTCTTTTAGCATCATCCCATACAAACCCTACATCAGCAGAGAGTGGCGATCACTTACGTCCAATAAGAACATGAACACCACAGTACCCATCTATGAAGTCTACATCACAGATACAATGCCTACAGCAGCTTATGCATGTGAAACAAACATGCACTGAGTGAGACGGACATGCACAATGCTTGTTAGTTAGTCCGGACAGATGGATTGGGCGAATATTAGATTGGGGAGGGGGAAATAACCATGTCCCACCTTCCCAGTCTGCACTTGGCAATGACTGCAACACAGGGAAGATGTCACCAAAATCATAATCTAAAAGAGGGAGAAATAAGACTCATCAATAGACAAGAACGAATAATGAAGTGAATGAAAGAAGAACAGAAACTCAAAAGAGATCAAGTGAATGTGAAGCTTGCCATATGAGGAACTAATAAAAACCGACAACTGAAAAAGACACAGTGACATAATGGGTTGTGAAATGTGTCATCAGATGAAATAGAAGCAGTAATCTGAAATTGCTGAACACCAGATTTTATATAAATGATCTAACACATAGATGTCAAAGCTAGATCCTGGAGGGCCGCAGCTCTGCGCAGTTTAGTTCCAACCCTGCTCCAACACACTTACCTGTAGGTTTCAAACAAGCCTGAAGGACTTAATTAGTTTGATCAGGTGTGTTAAATTAGGGTTGAAACTAAACTGTGCTGAGCTGCGGCACTCCAGGAACTGGCTTTGACACCTGTGATCTAAGAGTTCATTTTTTTCAGAATACCATATTATGTCAAATAAGCCAATTTGAAGAAAAGAATAAAGATAAGTTAATAGCCAGAAGTGTGAAAATAAGATCAAGAAACTGAAGAAATAGAGAGAGAAGTGATTAGCTCACCTTCACTGGATGGGGCGATGGCACTGTCATCCCACTCAAGATTAGTGGATGTGAGAGAAGTGAACGAGTGTAGTGACAGACTATCAGAGCTCGGCAACCTCTCCTCAAAATCCAACAGATTCTGAGGTTTGTAGTATTCAGGCATGTAGGGAGCAACATCCAAGTATGGAACATCCTGCCATTGATATATACATAGAAATGTATAGAAAATGAAGGATAGATAGCAACAGTGCTAGAAGATAAAACAATGATTATTATTGCAATATAAGCTCAATTTAACTCGAAGATTAAAAAAAGAGAACATGTTCAATATGTTTATGATTCTATGTTAATAATATTATCAATTTGATATCACCCAGAACATGCAAGAACTAAGAAATTAACTATGATATTTGGTTAAGAATACAATTCAATGCAGTTTTTAGACATTTTTATCATTATAACATTTGTAAAATTTATATTTGACTGACTTTTGTTTGCCATCTTCTGAAATTAAAAGGGTAATTTATTAATTAACAGTCTGGCTTCTACAGATTTCCCTTAGGATCAACAATCTGCCTTTAAACTGGGAAGAAACTGAGATTTTACATCTATTGTCATAATTATCAATATTGACTGATATGACTGATACAATATTTATGGTATATCTTTGACAAAGGACCAGATTTACTAAACAAGTTCAATCCTAAAAAAAAAAAACACTAATGGGAATGGAAAGTTCTGTGATTGATCTACTGTCTGTGCTCAAAATAAACACAAACACAGCAGCTCATTTCCATAATGACCAATGCAATCTACACAATTAATGCAGAAGCAACACAATTAATGCAGGCTCACAAACAGGTAGAACCCTTCTACCAAACACTCGCAGTTCTCTGAACTTCCTAAAGTGCAATCAAAAAAAAAGTCTCATTCTGACAAATAAATACCACAGCATGTCAAGCACAAAATATGTGAAAGAGATAGTTCAATCAAACATACTCCCCCAAAAATGTTGGATGAGCTGAGGATGTGTTGAATAATGTTAGAAACAACAGTAAAACTGACTAATATTAAGTCAAGCTGCCTCACTAATCCAAATATTCTTCTCTTATAATTTTTGTCAAGAAATAAAGAAAGTCCTACAAATATATATATGCCATAAGGTCAGTAACAAAAATAATTGTCCACACCTTTTCAAACCAGTAGTTTACACTAGAACAAGCTGTTAGTAAGTCAGGCCCGAAGTACAGCAAGATATAGAAGAGTGTTTAAGCAGTATTTTAAGATATCATTAGGTTGTATGTATAAAATAGATATCTTCAGAAATTGCATATAGTATATAATAATCCATCTAAAAATATATATAGTAAAAAAAATAAAAAAATTAATATAGTTATTTACTAGCTCAACTTAGGAGACATCGAATATTCATATTACAATATACTTCATTTTTCAAATCATGCTGTGTAGGACTATTTAAAATGAATTACCGTGATGCATTTCTGACCAGACAGATCATCTAAATTATAACATTTATAAGCAGCCTGTAAGAAAGAGTATTTGTTTTTGCTTAACACACGTTCTTTTAAAAACTTGAGGTCTAGAACATGCAGTGTAAAGGCTGATTTAATTACAGATCGGAGAAATCAATAAAGATTACATCATACCAGCTCCAGGTTAAAGCGGATGAACTCAAGCCCAGAGACGAGCGTAAGAAACAGAGTGAGATGGTCATGACTGCAAACCAATGCATTTCTGGAAAAAGAGGAAGCGGCTTTTTAAAAATCAGATGACTGCTTGAAGGAAGCTTTCACGATCTGAAACCACAGAAGAACTATTATGATCATTATCTCAAAGTCACTCACTTGTAATAGTACTTCTGGAGCAGTCCTTGATTCTCCTCAAAAAGTCGGAGGTAGCTTTCTAAAGAACTTTCATTGAGCGCCAAGTAGAGCCAGGCACGGCCTGCAGAACAACAACAACATAGCAGTCATAGTTTACTAAAGGAAACAAAGTCCAAACAATTACCACAATATTATACATCAAATATTTGGGGCCAGTGTTGTTTTATCTAATCACCAAGGAAGCATATATTTAATCAAAACTACTCAAAAAAACAGTTTTTGGTTTTAATATATTTGCATTGTAATTATTTTCTTAGTATCAGCTAACTCTCTATTCTTTTGAGTCCAAATATTAGAAGAAGCTAAATTTTTTTCTTAATTGTTACAAAATCTCTTATAATTATCAATATTGCAAACAGTTTTCAAAAGAAGAACATTTCTTAACAGAAATCTTATGTAACATTATAAATTCTTAAAGGCAATTCAAATGGGACAAACAGATGCAGACAGGTGGCAACACATCAAGTTGTGTTTGTTGTCATCTCTCACAGTTGCAATCTTTTACAAGGCTCGAAGTTAACTTTCTTACTTGGTAGCACCGGTGCTCTTAACCTGAAATATTTAGGAGCACCAGAAAAAAATTAGGAGCACCCACCAAAAACGAATGATATATTTGACAAGTTGTATATTAAGGGATTTATTGTATTTGAAAACAACATCAATTGGGACTAACAAAACCCAGAAACAACTATCTAACTTATGCTGTGATGACTTAATATTTGTGCAATAATTCCAAAGTGAATGTTGAATAATTATAAAACATTAATGATGATGATGATGATGATGACAATAATACTAAAAATGAATTATATTTCTCATCATCATGCTGCTTTGAATGTATTTTAATCTAAGTTATCTGCTATATAAAGTCCTACTGTTACTTTATGAAAAATAAATTGATGGTTTGCATCAAACACTAATGAAGCATTGTAGTAAGAAATATTTATTTTGTACTATTGTTTTTATATGCATGTCAATTTAATAAATAATAGTTCTGCAACAAAACAAACGAAATAATATAACAAATCATTCAATTCAATGCTGAAAGCTGCAAAGCTGTCATCAGTAATTAAATAGAAAAATATTATACACCAAGAAAGAATAGACAAAAGAAAGGAAGAAACGTCTCACTTTTAAAAGTTTTGGTTTCGGTTTGTGTCGTTTTAATGCTCAGCCTCGTTACGCGCTGAATTACATCTTTCTGTGTTTGCGGGAAAGCATGCCAGTCAGCCGACCCAATATATGAGAGGGGCAGAGCAGGATTCTCCCGATGACCACCGGCGCAATACTGTTCTTTCTTTGTAATAACCCGCATCAGTTTAAACGCAGTAAAGGCAAGCTTATTTGGCGATGGTGTTTAAGCGGACATTTGCGCTGTTGCAGCCTGATCTCACGAGGAAACGTAGGTAAATGTTACGAATTGCCGTGAAATTGTGTTGGCTGAACACGCAGTGCATGCAACGCATCGAGAGTCAGTGTATTTTTTACTCTTCAGCCGTTTGCATTCCCCGCGGTCACAAAAGCTCTCTCCCTGTCATCTGACAGCGGAAAGTCTCGAGTGATTGACAGCTAATATGAACCAATATAGCGGCAGGGAAGACCGATTTTACCACGTTTTTAGAAAAAAAAAAAACAGGTCGCACTACAACTATTATATGCAGTCGCACGAATGCTCCCAATATATATTATGAGGTCGCATAGCTTAAATTACGGGCGCATATGCGACCAAAATGGTTGCAATTTCGAGCCCTGTTTTGTCCAAGTTTGTAATCATCGATCACTTCAGTGTGAATTGAATTTCTCTGATCAAGTAAAAGGAACACTGCTAGATAATATGATATAATATAATATAATATAATATAATATAATATAATATAATATAATATAATATAATATAATATATGTCACGATACTGGAATTCAGTACCAATCGATATTGACATTTTAAAAACGTCCATTTCTTGCTAACATTTGAGCGCTGTCATCAGTTTACCAAACTCTCCCCTGTTTATGAAGTGTGAACAAAGATACACAGACACTGGAGGATTTCAAAGTCACATTAATCAGCTGGTTTGTTTATAGAATGCCATATGAGCAATCCGCTGATGAATCGCAGCTTTGAAACAGTCTAGTGTCCCTGTATCTGTGGTTACACTCAGTAAACAGCTGTAAGTTCTGTCATTTTTGTTGAGCATTTGAACATAATGGAAAAACAGCGCTGTTTACAAATGTGCTCAACAGCGCTCAAATGTTAGCAGGAAAGGATGTTTAACATTTCAGTACTGATTGATATATAATATAATATAATATAATATAATATAATATAATATAATATAATATAATATAATATAATATAATATAATATAAAACAATTTAATATACTTACTAATAATTTATTATATGACCTATAATAAAATGATTTACTGACACCAAATTTTCAACAGTAGTGTACTTTAACATTTCAAAGCAGCACATCATCTTACTTCTGCCAAGATTGGTGGCTATGTGTTGGAGTTCCTCGATCTGTCGAATGGCTTCTCGTCGTGTGAAGTGTAATACGAGGACCCAGTAACCTGATGAAATGTCCTGCAGCCTTTAAGAAACAGAAGAACACTTTAAGCCTTCAATGGTCTAATGTGAAAGTGCTTCAGTTTTGAAAGGCTCTGTTGCAGTTTGTCTAACCCATAAAGCAGAGCGTGATCCAGGTGTTCACACAAGCGCTGAAGAACCCGGTCGTGATTCCTGATGGCTGGCGTCTCATCCTCGCAGGCCGCAAAATAACTCTGCAACTGTGGATTAAATGTTACGACTTGTTAAGGAGACAGCCCTTAAGAGTGAATGAAAGAAGTCGAGTGGTAAATTTCTGTGCACAAAGCCATGACATTCCAAGCAATCCTTTTTATTCTGGGTGAACAACCTAGACGCATTTTTAGATTTCAACGCTCTGTGATTCTCAGATTGTGCAAGTCCATTACAAAAACCCATGAGAAAGCACTAATGCCAAGCACCTGATAGGCTAAAAATCCTACGACGGCAGGGTGTGCAAGTCACTGATGTTCAGTGAAAGTAAGAGCATCAATCATGATCACGTAAACAGCCAAGATTCAGCAAGATTATTGGGTACTTCATCAAACTAAAAAAATGCGCTGTTAATTTACACACTCAGAACTGACAGACAAAATGAATATACAAAAGGCAAAAACTAAGTACTCTTGTCTCCCAATGATACAATGAAGTCTGACGAAGCAAAATGTTCAGTCCATGTAAGAACCAAACAATATTTACAACATTAGCTAATCCACAGTCTTATGCTTTTGCTCAGAACATTTTGCTGAGGCTTCAGAATAAAGGTACTAATGTATTTAAAAAAAAAAAAACATCCAGTGTCTTGCAACTAATTGTTTCCCTTTATAAGACCTTATTGCATCGTCAGAGAAGCCAAGGATATTAGTTCAAAAATATACACCGCTAAAACTGGAGTGCGTCAACTGTTGACTTGAACTTTATAAATCACCATGTACCTCGGTTTCTATTCAAATTCTTATTTAAAGGCACAGCATGTCATTTTTTCTAATAGAGGACACCTTTTTATAACCAACAAAGGTGTAGTTTGCTGATGCCATGACTAAGTGTGGAATCATGAGAGACCAATTGGGAAACCATGTTCATGGATGAGCTTCAGTATTTATCTTGCTAGTATCAACCAGAGTGAAGCTAAAATCTAAAATCTGTCGAAGCAAAACGAGAGCGCTGATCCAATAGAGTGGAGGAACTATAATGTCAATATGCAGGCCAATCGGCTGCTAGCATAAAACTGATTTCCTCGATAAAATTTTTCCCATAGGCTTTTCGAAAATTGCAAATATAAGCTCTGTGTTTAAACACTGTTCATTACACTTTTTGTCCAACCGGACTATCCTCACACGATAATATAACATCGCTTTTGGATCCTAAATGCAAACGCAAGAGCAAAAAAGGTAACATTTAGGTAATAAACAGACTACACTGATTTGGGCACTCTCGTTACGTCATCACCATCTTGCTACCTACAACTTTTCAAGCTTTTTTTTTTTTAGAAATATAATCTATGATTATATTATAATCCACGCTATATAATCAAATATGTGAAAATAATATACAATTTTTTTTGTATTAGCCAGATTGGCTTAAACTTTTTTCTAAATGTTTGGGATAACGCAAGTCAGCAAAACGTTGTTTTAGAGATTTTTGGATATTTTTTTCATGGTAGTATCAAACAAAGTAAAGCTAAAAGCAGTCTAAGCAAAACTAAAGTGCTGAGGTAATTGCTCATGAGCAACAAGCACAACAGGAAAAGCAGCAGAGCTTTTATTATGCCTCAGTTGACTGGACATGATCATTTGAGGAAGAAGTAGTGCTGTTTTAACATGCTAAATACATTAATATTTTGTTATAATTTTGTCTAAATGTTTGGGATAATGCAAGTACATAGGTCAGCAAAATATATAGAATAGTTCTAGTGATTTTTGGATATTTTATGGTAGTATCAAACAAAGTGAAGCTAAAAGCTGTCGACACAAAACGAGAGCTCTGAAGTAAATGCTGATGAGAGACAAGCACAACAGGAAAAGCAGCAGAGCTTTTATTATGCCACAGTTGACTGGACACAATCACTTGAGGAAGAAGCAGCGCTGTTTACCATGCTAAATACATTATTATTTTGTTATAATGCTGCATGCGGACTAATAAAACACACAACATAATGAAGCATCTTTGGCAACTTCCATGTTTTCTTTAAACCAAACCAAAAGTTTAGCATGGCCAGACAGCACACAGTCTGTCACAGGTTGGCTTAAACTTTTTTTTCTAAATGTTTGGGATAATGCAAGTCCATTAGTCAGTGTTCTAGGGATTTTTAGATATTTTAAATATAAAAAATACATATTGCACCTTTAATGTACTATTGAGAAAGAAAAACCACCTACATCTCTGACAGTCTGTTTTCATGTTTGTGTGAACTATCCCTTTAATGCAGAACAAAATGGCTATAGAAATAAAGGGTGACCTGGGATGGCTCCATAAAATAAGTAGCAGCTCTGTTTGTCCTATTAATAGGAGCTCATTTGATCACAGAACTTGTTTACAGGGACTTCATGTCACAGTTTTGATGCGTCAGTGAACAAACCTTTTGACTCAAACATGCTTGACTCAAGTATAAAATGACTTAATGCCTTTCATGTCATTTTACAGATAAACAGCTTTTAACTACACTATAAATACACAATATAACCTAGAGTAAACTCATGTAGCGCACTGCTAGCTGACTTCTTAACCTTGTATTCATAAAACATTTTCTTAAAAGGCAACATTGGATGTTTTCTCAAGATGCCAAAGCGTTTGTATTCACCAAAACACAGCAGAAGGGGGGGAGGCCCAACTATTTTGATAGCGTAAACCGCAAACAGCTCAAAGTAACCTTCGAATTACAAACTAGAGAAGGTCGAAATGTATCGTCGCTGCATGAGTGGACGTCTCTTACCTTCTTGACGGACAGAGAGATGTTTTCGAGGATCCTGTCTTTGACTTTGAGTTGATCCATGTCTGGCTCTGCTCTCTGCGGATGTCAGCTGACGCGCGCGCTCCCGACTACGGCCACGAGCTGTTTGATGACGTACATTTGTAGGCCAGTCCTGTGATGCTACGGTTTTCGTCTCATGGCTAAAATAAAATTGTAGTTAACATTAATTGTTACTTAAGTTACAACGTAACGTAAAATATGTTACCAATTGTCATATCTCAAAACTACAACCAATAAAATACCTCTATGGAACAACTGTTTGCTTTAAAGATATACGTCGCTGATAAATTGCTACAGGACTACAATGGTTGTCGACTTATTTATACGTCACTCGTCAAACATCTCACGTCCTTGCTTTCCCGGTGCGTTCTCTTTATGCCGTGAGATTGATGGATAGATGGAAATTATTAGACCATTTTAGATGACTTTTTTCCTAAACTTTCCACTCAAAGAACAGGCTACACCTTTTTCTTCTTTTTTAACAGCAAATTAATTACTAGCATGATTTCGGAAGTGACTGAAGTAATAAAGCTAAAAATTTCAGTACTAAAATTTGAAATCACAAGAGTAAATGAATTTAAACAAAATAGATAATCCTCTATTCAAATACTAAAGTTATTTTTAAATAGTAAAATTATTTGTATTATATACATATTACCTAGAAATCAATTCAAGAATAGAAATGGAGTCATAAGGCTCTAAATAAATTATTGTATATAACTCATCATAAAAAAATAAATAAAAATCATAGAAATCCTTCTGGTTTAATCATGAACCGAAAAAATAAATAATAAAACAATTTAGTGGTGGAATGTTATCTTTACTGTCTTTTAACCACATTCTTAGCATCCGTTCATCTCCTTACAATTTTTCAAAGATTTCAAAACAATCTTCATACCAAGAGCTGAAACATCAGTGCATGTTGTAGTATAAAGCCATACCAAGTTGCTTTTTGTACAAATAAAAGACAAAGTGTGCCCCAAAACACTTTAAACATCCCATTGGCAAACAAAAAAAACATCCTTTGTTAGATTATCCAACATTTCCCCAAAAATCTCAATTTACAAATGTTGCATTTAGCTGTAATAGCACACCATCCAATTCATCAAATTGAGCCCACATATTTTAGATCTCTATTACTTATGATAGAGGGCTGGAGCCCATCAACTTTTTTTCAGTTTTACATTTTCTACATCTTCACTGATACTCCTTTAATCAGACTTTTCTTTTTCTCTCATATGGAGAAAGACGACACTGAAGACAAAGAGTCCCGCCATCATAGAGAAGGCACTGGCGTAATATGGAAAAGCAGAGGGGATGAAGCGCTCGTACTGGGTGTGCTGTAGCGGCCGGACAGAAACCTGGGGAACAAACAAAAACACTAGTAAACATCAAGAGCAGGTATTTAATTAAATGTATTTTTTTTTTTTTTTAATATATATATATATATATATATAAATTTAAAATAGATAATGTATAAGCGTACTAAACATAATACAGAAGTAATGTATTTAATATTTAAAAAACATTTATAAAAATACTGAAAATATGGATGGAAATGTCTACATTTTCTGAAAAGAGATCATACAAAACTGTACAGCATTAAGTCTTTAAAAACTTGTTGCTGATAAGAATGTAAAATTACATTGATATATATAATTTAGGGCTCCGCTGTTTCCTAAATGATGCTTGATTAAAAATAATTAAATGATTCTTATTATAAACATGCAATCGTTCTTTAAATCATAGTTTTAAATATCAGTCATTAATGAATGCAATTTTAATTATGACTGTATGTGGGCGGTGGGGGGCTGCCAACTTTTTGTTGACAGTGACAACGCAAACGTTGCCAGGACAACACAATATCATTAATTCTAATAATTTATCAGTCTCACCTGGGTTGAAGAGTACAGGTGAGTGTAGCCGAGTCTGTTGTAGTCAACTTTGAACTGAAAAACTCCATATACATCAGGAAGCTTGAACTGTACACTGTATTTTCCACCTTTACAACAAAAGTGAAACATTGTATTAGCAGATTCAATGCTAACATTCACTACTGTACAAAAGTTTGGGATAAAGTACATTTTTTGTTACCACTTAAGGTCACATTATGCTTTGCTATGATTACTATCTCTGGCATTGCTTTTTCAAAGATAACATACATTATGTCAATCAAAAACTGATTATAACATACCGTTCTTCTTGAGATAGGTCCTAACAAATGGATCAATTCTGACAAATTCCAGCTGAATGTCGTCTCCATCAAAGGGCACCCACTTTCCACCAGACAACATCTCAATCACTATGCCATATTCCTGTAGAGACAATCCAGTCAGTTGTAGTGAGTCAAAATGCTGTTCGTTTGAGCATACTGTTCCGTTGAAATGTTTAAAACTAAGCCAATGTCCAAGCAAAAGACTACTCAAAATTAATCAGCAAAATATTTACTTGCTTGTATTTTGCCAATATAAAAACTGTAATATTTAGCTATGCCTCACCACAAGGTCAGTGACGGTGTAGGCAGCAGGCGGTGTGCTCTCTCCAACAGGATGATGGGTTACATCTCCGACTCTGAGAACACCAGCCTCTTTAAACACCCAACGGGACAAGGCCTCAGCCAGATCCTGGTTACCAGTCTGTTCATATCTGGGTCAAACATACATGTGCATCATAAAAACTCAAATAAAAAGTTTCTCAGCATTGCAAAAATGGTTCAGATTTTTAGGTCCACATGAACCGGAAGCAGTGACCATTTTTTCTTCATATTGTGACAATCATTTCTCTTAGAGCAGTGGAATATTAAATAGGAATACAGTGGGCCTGGCTTGTTTTTTTTTGCTACAAGCTAAATTATTGTAGAAAAGTGGGCATTTCATTCAGAAGACCGGGTAATGGGTTTCCTCTCCATTTCTGTTTATTGTCAGAACTGACAGTTGGAGGGGCGTCGTTAAGTATCTTAGCCACGCCCAATTACTAAGACATAAGAGCAATTCCATGCAAAGGTCATCCTTGCCATACAAAAAATAACAATACGTGATCACCAAAATATGGAAACCGCTTGTAGGTTTTTTGGGTAAGCAAGTATTTTACAGTACTTTAGAAATACTCAAATGTATCTGTCAATGTTTTTAAATTATTATATTTGATTTACCAAAGTTGCACAAGTGACAATTTCACATCCGCCACATCCATAACGGTGAGATGTCACATCTATAACAACACTTTTTCTTCATAAAAGCAAAAATATTAAATAAAATAAAATCAATCATGTTTGTTCTATAGTGAGCCGACTCTCATCTTTTTGATTATCATTATATCCTTTTGGGTTGTGCAGTTTAATTCACAGAACTTCTACAAAGTATGTTGTACATGAAGTTGGAGACTTTTTTGGTCACATCCATTTAAAGTACAAAACATGTTTACAGATTGGTCAGTTGTTCTAGAAAATATAAACAAAAGTTTCAATATAACGTTAACGCATACTTTCGATGTGAATGTATGTTTGTATGCATGAGTTTTTACCGCAAATGTCACATCCATAACGCTGGAATTGCTCAACCGCAAACTGAAAATTTAACAAGTGTGCTTTCAGATTTGCACAGATGAATTGTTCAGCACAAAATTAGCAATGAGAGTTAACAAAATCATATGGCTAGTTTTGATTTCATTTGTACATTGAAATGGGCAATGGCTACAGGTTTTGAACAATCTTCAAAATATTTTTTCGATTAAAAAATAAGAAACTCTATATTTTTGCCAAACATGGGATATTTATGCTTTTTGTTTGTTGTCTTCATCAAAAAGTTTTGGGCATTAAAACAAACATTTAAAACAAGTTTTAAAGTGAAGTTTTTAACAACGCTACTACTGTCATGTCCAAGTAAACACTTAAAAGTTATCTCTAGAAAGATAACGTCAGTGGTAAATACTGACCTGGCATACAGGATAAATACACAATGAACAAAATGTTTTCTACTTCATTTCAATAATGTCAGAGGCAAATACTGGCCTGGTATACGTAATACAGTGTGTTTGGCTGTTTTTCAGATGTATATTTTGCAAATACTGTTGTGTAAATGTTAAACTGTTAACATTATAATTTTTCTTCATTTTGGCTCCATCATTGTCATGCAAACAACCTAAAAATAGGTTTGAAATAAGTAAAAGGGGAATAAAAAAACAACAACAGAATATTCATGTTTGGGTGAACTATCCCCTTTAAGGACCCCATGAAATCAAAACTAACCATTTCATTTTGTTTTGTGGTGAACAATTCATATTGAGCATATTATTAATAAAAAAAAATTGTTTGTACTTTTAATCTTTAGTTGAAATCTGAAAATGCACTCCTGTTTTTTTTTTTTTTCAGCAAAAAAAGTCAATTATGTAAATCTTTATTAATTGGGTGTGTTGCTAACATATATAACCACGCCCCTCCAACTGTCAGTTTTAACAACAAACAGAAATAGTGAGGAAACCCTTTTTCCCATCCTTCTAAATGAAATGCCTACTTTACTACATCCATTCAGTTTGCAGTAGAAAAACAAGCCACGCCCACTGTTGTGTAATTTAATATTGTTTCTTTAGGAACTGCATCACAATACGAAAAACAGGCACAACTTCCGGTAAATATATATAAATGAATATTTATAGCTTTGAACATGTCTTATTAATGCAAAACAACAGACCTCTTTGAGCCAGTAGCAGCCTTCTGCACGGCAGAGTTGAAGAAAGCATCGCTGAAAAAGTGCAGTGATCCACTGAAAACCACACGTGCATTGTTTCTTGCCTGCAGACCAGCGATTAGAAGGGTGTTCTTTCCAACTGCATGAGGATACTGGAGAGCATACAGACAATTAGCACGAGTTGAAATAAACGTATGAAAAAAGAAGAACATTAAATCTCAGATCTTGACCTGTGTGATGGGACGATCAGGGAAGTAGGAGTATGAGGTGGAAGAGCCTGTCAGAATGTCCAGCACCAGAGGGTTATCTGGGTCGGCCACCATACTGAGGAAGAGAGGCAACTTGTAACGATTATTTTTTACAAAAACTACACATGCCAGGCTATCAAGAGACCACTTACCCAACACCTTTAAACAGGACTGGTTTATCGGTGGGCTTGCCAACTATAGTTGGGGCTTTGAGAAGATTCTCTGGATCAGCAACAATTAGTGTGTGCTAAAAAAAAAAAAAAAGTAATCTTTAATGACACATGACAAAGCTTAAAAAGTATTTAGTGTGAATGTCAAGACAGTTAAAAGTACTATATTAAAAGGGTATTTTGTGGAAAATGACACTCCTGCCATCATTTATTCTTCCTTGACTTGTTCCAAACCAGTTTTAGTTTTGTTTTTTTCTGTTGAATATAAAACATGATAAACTGAGGAATGCTGGAAAAAAAAGCCATTGACTTCCATTGCATTTTTTGGATGTCAGTGGCTGCTTTATTCTAACATTTTTCAAAATGTCATGTTTTGTGTTCAACAGAACAAAAAAATTCATAAAAGTTTAAGTTTAAGCAATTTAAGTGCATGTAAATGGTGAAAAAAAATGGGGGGGGGGGGGGGGGTTTAAACGATCACTTTAACCCTGATAACAAGTTTGTGGCCATTTTTGGGCTGAAAGAGATTGAGAAACCTGTCTGAAAAGGGGACTAATGCATTTACAATGCAGATCCTAATGGCCAATTCTGATTTTGTGACTGTATCTGATTTTTTTTGCTGACCTGCTTTCATAATCTTTTAAAACTGACTCGCATCTGATTGGCTGCATTTACACAGCACACGGCAAAGGCGCAACGATGAGAGGAAAAAAATTAATAAATAAAAAAAGAGCGGGGCGCTGACTGACAGCTAATAATGAAAGAGCGCCCTTTTCTCTGTTCCTAGATTTAATCTGTTTGCAGGGTTTTATTTATTTATTTATTTTTACATGTTTTACTATAGATTATAACAGAAAGGTTCTCATTTAGTCATCTTCTTTTAATCTAGGCTTTTTTAAACCAGTAGGCATCTTAATGTAATGTCCATGGCGTGATTTATGCATGTGATGTATGCAATTGTTTTATATTAATTTATATTGGTTACTTTTTTTAGTCCTCGTGGATGAGGTTTAAGGTTCGGGACTCTGCTGAAGTCTGTTCCGAAATGAAAGCGTTGACGTCATTCATTATGTTTTTTAATCATGTGCGACTCGCATTGACAGGTGAAAATCCGATCTACTTGCTTACACTGCATACACAAGGGCACAGATCCAATACATATAGGAAAAGTTTTCACATATGAACAAGGCCTGAATCTGAGTAAATCGGAATCCATGTTATTTTTTTCCTGCTTACATGAACATGGGCCATATCCGATATGTGCCACATGGGAGAAAATATATATTTGTTTTAAAATCGGAATTGAGTGACTTGAAACATGCAGTGTAAAATCAGCCTAATTTCTAGTAATGAAAAGACTCTGCAAGTCCATTCAAATAATTTTTTTTTTTTAGATTTTTGTTTAAATTGCATATTATGAAGACATATTCATATAATACCATAAAAACAAGTTACAGTCAAAAATAGTAATATGACATAGCAGCTTATTTTAATTTCCAAGGTTAGGTTCAGCTTTGTAAGCGCCTCAGTTGTCAAACATCTTTACTGCTGCTATTGTCAATTATTATTCTATTGTATGTTAAATTTAAATATAACCCTATTAAAATAACTACTTGACTAGTTGTTGTTTTGGGTTACAATTGAGGCGAACATCAATCAATATCAGAGAAACAAACATGTATAAATGTTTATTATAATATCAGAAGCATGAATTTAAAAACTTCAGTTCAATTACTTCAAGACCTTTCAAACAACACAAATTACTATAAACTCTACTATAATTATTTTGCTCTTTCCATTACTTACCTCACCAGGATCAGAAATATCATAGTTGTGGTGATCAATAACAGCAGTTTTCTCCTCATCAAATTCAATGCCACATTCGCTTCCAAGCTCCCTCAGAGGATCACCTTCCAGATTCATAACGATAGAAGATCACTTTGATGTAGCCAGCACGATATTATATGTGCATTTACACAAAGCCAACACAACAACACTCACCAATATCAGAACTGGCAGCAACAAGAACATTTCCTCCACCATCAATGAAGGCTGTAATAGTCTCGACATTGATGTTACCCCCAAAATCTGTGGAAATATGTGAACACAACAAATTAATACTAATTTCTGATAATTGCAGCATTAAGTTATAAGAACACAAATTACCTTCCACTGATGGAGAGAAAAGGATGAGATGGTCGTAGAGGAATTGACCATACTTGATCAGGGAGAGACCAGGATCATCAGCAGTCTTAAAAGTAAGGTCAAATCCACGATCTGAAAAAATAAAATTAAAGTAACTATCGGTTAAAATACTTTAAACCAACCAACCAACCTTGAAAAAGTGTAATGACTTCATTGTCAGATTTACATACACTCAACGTGCATCCTTTACTCATAATATCGCATATATATATGATAATAAGTTACTATATTTATTTTCATATGCCAGCATCACAATTTAAAGAATTTAAATAAAAAACACCATACAACGTGTAGCTCACCTGCTAAACTGCGGAAGAAGATTGAATGAGTGTCTCTGATGTTGGGATTGTCTAGCAGAACGAGAGTCTTTCCGTCTCCTAAAACTGCCTGCAACATTAACGCCGCGGATAAAACAAAAAGGGCGTTTTTGCTGAAGCCCCCAGACAATGCTGTAGCCATTGTGGCACGTCGTCTTTTGCAGGTTAATGTTGCAGGAGTCGCGGTCTCCCTCACTGACAAGCAGTCCGTCGCCATTTTCCTCCTTTGGACAACGTCAGCGTAAACGCGGATGTGCACTCTGACCCGGAGCTCCAGCCAATCGCTTGCTGCCTCATGGACTCATTGAATATTATAATGAGACCAAATGTATATTAATGAAATGATAAATGTAACTATACTGTAAACTTACTACTGTAAATGATATGTAATAGTGTACTACGAAAATATTTAATTTGTTTCTATTTTTATTATCTCAGCGACTAAACTGATTTTTTTTGCTAATGTTAAGAATATTGTTCATATCTTTTTACAGTCATTGGTTCATACCTTTTTTTGTGTTGTCTTCTTTTAGACCAGCAGAGGTCAGTGCAATATTAATATTTAGTTTATTTTATATCATCTATTCTTTATTGAGTATAACATAACATACAAAATACCAAGTAAACAAAAAAACTAATACAATTTCAAAAAGATAAGAATGAAAACAAAAAAATAAACTCACACAAATAAATACAAAAGCAAAGATTCAGACAAACAAGTTAAAGACATGAGCAATGTTACAGAGAGGTTTTTGATTGAGCTTTTTTTTTTTTTTTTTTTTTTAACATATCCAAAGCTCTGAACGAAATATTTATTTTGGCTGTTTATATTTTTTATTGTTGTGATGTTCTCTGTGTCCAAATGTTGCATTTTACAACTACTCATAATTTTACTGCATCTCATTTTGCTTGCAGTTTCCATTTAACAGCCAGTGGTGGAAAGAGTACTAAAAAGCATACTTAAGTAAAAGTACCATTACTTGCCTAAAAATGTAGTGTGAGTAGAGTAAAAGTACCTGTTATAAATATTACTCAAAGTAGGAGTAATAAGTAGCCCTTTTAAAAGTGCTCAAGAGTAGTGAGTTGTGAGTATTATGCTGTTAAAAGTTGATGCATTTACATGTCATTTGTGGATGTGTGTGTGTAAACGTAACATTCTGTAGTGCATTTAGTTATTGCCCAGCAGGCACACAATGTCATAAGATGTTAATTTTAGGTTAGATTTAGGTTTTGATGTCAGGTGACCAAAATTCAATGTCTAGCCAGTGTCTAAGAACAACTTTATTTTGATGTCCAATGAAGACATCAAATGACGTTGATATTTGGTTTATTTTAGGTTTTTAGAAAGTGACCAAAATCCAATGTTGAGCCAGCACCTGTGGTGAAAAAACTTTTCTAGCTTTGGACAGACATGTGTGAGAGTCAAAGCGATGTCACAAAAGGAACACCCTTGCTCAACTTTTAGATGCAAGGCTCATTGGGCTCAACACAAGATCAACATTCACCACATGGCGCCCAGCCACGATTTGGGACACTTTACCCCTAATACAGCGAGCTGTGTATACACCCCCAAAATAACACTTTTGAACACATTATATGAAAAAAATCTGAACTGTGTTTTGAACTGAACCAAAACTGGCACACTCAGAAGAACCATAATATTAATATTAAATCTTGAAAAAAAGTTAAACTATCTGCCCTTTAAACCAACATTCTATTGGCGTCAAATACTGACATTTATTCATCAGTTATGGCGACCAAAATTCAACATCTGATAGATGTTATAGAGGTAAAGTCTACACAACGTCAAGCTGTAACATCATTAGACGTTGATATTTAGGTGGTTTCAGGTTGGACGTTGGATATTGACATCGGCCTGACGTTGAGTTCTGATGCAACCCGTTTTTCATTTACAAACAAAATGCAGCGTCTCCACAACATTAGTGTACAATTTCAATCTGACGGCATGTTGACATCTTGTGCCTGCTGGGTGTTTAAGTCCATTTTGGTCATCATACAGTAAATAACCATCATCTTCTCATCAGTGACATGCATTTAAACCAGGGGTGCCCATACTCGGTCCTGGAGGGCCGGTGTCCTGCAAAGTTTAGTTCCAATCCCAATTAGACACACCTGGGCTAGCTAATCAATCTCATACTAGGCTTTCTAGAAACATCCGTGCAGGAGTGTTGAGGCAAGTTGGAGCTAAAATCTGCAGGACATTGACCCACCAGGACTGTGTTTGGGCATCCCTGATTTAAACAGTCACTGGGTCAATGCGTGGACAGTTTCTTGGACAGTTTTAATGCTTCCAAACAGTTTGCTGCAATGTAAAGTGCACATGTCTTGAGGTAGTTCATTATGATGCAATTTACCTTCTATGTGTGATTTGATTGGACAGGAATTACAGGACTGATTTTTCTAATTCCCATAGAAAAGAAAAAATAAAATTGTGACTGCAGGTTGAAGGAAAGTAGTGGAGTAAAAGTACAGGAACTGCACTAAAAATGTATTCAAGGAAACGTAAAAGTACACCTTTTTAAAACTACTTAGTAAATTACAATTTCTGAGAAAAACTACTCAATTACAGTCATTTGAGTATTTGTAATTTGTTACTTTACACCACTGATAACAGCTCATTACATGTAGTACCAAAGTGTGATTAATACATCTGGGCAATAATGGTGGAAATTGTCAAATACAGAAAATGGTCTAGACATGAGAAATTTTTCTCTTGGATAAAAAAAAAATGGCCAAATAGCGCAAACCATATATATGCAAGGCAAAGAAAGAAAGATTAATAATCACTAGTTTTCACGTTCATTTATCCTAATATTCATCTTTTATTTGCTCTTCTTCCATTTCTATTTTATTTTAAAAACAAACTGTATAGATAACATAAGATTAGGGTTAATAACATTTCTTTTTTTTTTTACTTGTGTAGATATTTATTTTCATGTTAAAAGAGTATTTCTATCTGATATTGTGGTCCTTGGTGAATCATAATATACAATCAATGACTTTGGCACTTTGAGTCAAAAAATATATACATTTTGCACATAGCCCAATTGTTTGACTACAGTTGAAGTCATATTTGTTAGCCCCCCTTAGATTTTTTAAAAATGTTTTAAAATACTTTCAAAATTATGTTTAACAGAGCAAAGAAATTAGAAATTAAATTAAAAGCCATTTTAAGGTCAAAATTATTAGCCCCTTTAAGCTATATATTTTTTTCGATAGTCTACAGAACAAACCATCGTTATACAATAACGAAATTATTTAAAAAAATAAACAGGGGGACTAATAATTCAGGAGGACTAATAATTCTGACTTCTGCTATATATATACTGTATACACACACACACACACACACACACACACACACACACACACACACACACACACACACACATACATATGTTCATATATGTCTTGTATATATGTTTTTTTCTCGATGTGCTAACATATTCTAATGGTGAATGAAAATAAATTTTCATTAAATTTTAAACTTCTAGATGACCAGAGGGTGAGTAAATTAGATGAAATACCCCTTAAACAAATCATTAAATTGCTAACTTTAAACTGATTTGGCTTGTTATGTAGTAAATGTAATACATTATTTTAATTAAGCAAGTATTTTATACAGAATCAAATGGTTTGCTCAATAAACTTCAACAGAGTATCTAAAGTATCTGACAATTGCTATTTCCATCCAAAGTTACCTATATTGTGTTTAAAGCAGGAATATAACCTATTTCACATTTAAAAAATAACAAATAAAAGACAGTCCATTTTCAAACTGTGGGTTCAAGAGAATAAAATTATCACTTTAATTTTGTCCTGAATAGTTTATGTACATATATTTTTCTGGAATAACAAATCATAAGACTCAATTGAGCACAAAAGTATTTGTAATACACGTTTTTTTTAAATGCTACCAATCAGCATGGAGGGGGAGGCGTGTGATATACTAAAATGCAAAGAGTGAAGGCAAAATGTAAATAGTTGGATGGCAGTGTAGATAATGAAAGCTGTGAAAGGTTGACTGCAACACACATCAATCTAAAAATCTTTTTTTTTTTAAAGTCCATTTTTTTAAAGAGAGCATTTAATAAGATAAATGAGCCTCTTGCAATATGTTCATGTAAAATAAATGCAGTGTTTATTTAGAGAATTGTTTCAGCTTCTACATCTTCAGAAAACAATAATGACCAAAGCGGAAAGTGACTAAACTCTATACCAACAGAATCATTACAAATAAATAAAGCCTGATAGCTGGGTTAAAACTGAAACTTGTAGGACACGGTTATGTGGAACTCATCTTACCTAATACAGTTTACAATAGTGTGATGCACAGAAGACATATATAGGGTGACGACAGTATGTTAAAAGTTTTGACGATCAGCATAAATTACATTTGTTCATTTAAGTACATTTATCTGATCCTGTTTTATATAATTAGCACTATACAATAGAATTTCAATATGCTGTACACACATTTCTTTTGATTTGGGATATTATATTTCATCTTGCTCATATTTTCTAAATATGAATGTGTTTTATTACAGCATGTTAAATGATAATAACCATCCCTCTGATGACAAATATTACACTTTGTGACAGATTCAATTCCATGTGGATCTATTATGGATTCAGACCTGAATCTCCTCACTGCTGTTGGCTTTCAGAGTGCATTTTTTCAGCCCCATCCTCGCTCTCCACCTCTGCCCCGTCCATCTGAGACTCTGGTTGGGCTTCCTCGCTCTCCTCGTCGCGTGTCCTGAACAGAAGCTCTCCTCCCTGGATGACCTGCTCGGTGGTTTGCCATGTGGCGTCTCCGGTGTACTGCTGGTAGAAGTCTGAGTCTGCCTGAAACATGACCAGGGCCTGAGCGGTGTGAATGCGCACGTGCTGAGCCAGAGAACTGGCATCCAGAAACTTCTCTCCACACGAGTCACATGCATACAGAATCTGTGTGTTGGGATCTGCAGGAATAGAGTAACAAGGTGTTTCAGGGACAATATGATATGATAATTACTCTCAATCCTCTCATTAATCTTAAATATAGTTTTATTCATAATATTCCTTCAGCTTAGTCCCTTGATTAATCAGGGGTCGCCACAGCAGAATTAACCGCCAAATTATCCAGCATTTCTTTCACACTGCGGATACCCCTCCAGCTGCAACCCTGCAGTACTGGGAAACATCCATTCACACTCATTCACACACATACACTACATACAATTTTGTTTACTCAATTCACCTCAATCGCATGTCTTTGGACTGTGGGGGAAACCGGAGCACCCGGAGCAAACCCACGCTGACACGGGGAGAACATGCAAACTCCACACAGAAATGCCTCGAAATGGGACTTGAACCAGCGACCTTCTTGCTGTGAAGTGACAGTGCTAACCACTGAGCCACCGTGCCACCCTAGTTTATAGATTACAATTCTACATAGGAGTTTGGGAATTCCACATTTCAGAATTCTCGGTTTGTTTCAGATATCTCAGAGCATATTTTGGAATTCTATTTTAGATTTTGAAGTTCAGAATTTTGAAGTCAAACTTTTATTTTGCAATTCTGAGTTTATTAATTTAGAATCATTTAAAATCCGCGGTTCATATTTTAGAATTCTGTTTGTTAAATTCTGAGTTTATATTTGAAAATTCTGTCCCCATTTTAAAATTCAGAGTTTATGTTTGTATTTTGTCTTAATTCTTCTGTGTTCTGAGTTTATAATGTATAATAATATCAAGTTTACATTTTACAATTCTTAGTTTAGAATTTAGCATTTTTCGTTTATATTTTAGAAATCGGCATCACAGCGGCGAAATGGGTAGCACTATCGTCTCACAGCAAGAAGGTCGCTGGTTCGAGCCTCAGCTTGGTTAGTTGGCAATTCTGTGTGGAGTTTGCATATTCTTCCTGTGTTGGCTTGGGTTTCCTCCAAGTGCTCCAGTTTGCCCCACAAGTCCAAAAACATGGCCTATAGGTGAATTGGGTAAGCTAAATTGTCCATAGTGCATGTGTGTGAATGAGAGTGTATGAATGTTTCCCAGTGATGGATTGCAGCTGGAAGGGCATCCACTGCGTAAAACATATGCTGGATAAGTTGGTGGTTTATTCCGCTGTGGCGACCCCAGATTCATAAAGAGACTAAGCCGAAAAAAATGAATGAATGAATTATAAAGTAGATATACAGCATATATAGACACACACTTATATATACTATTTACATACTTATAAAAAACATATTTTAGTAACTATAAACAATTACAATAATAATCACATTTATGTCCTCATGAAATAATACGACTATATTTTAAAATAAAAAATTAAAACTAAACAAATATACAAGTTATTGTAGTAGTTACTTTAAAAAAATAGTGTTTAGTACATTCTTTTGTTTACATTTTTATAATTTTCAAACCCCACTTTATCAAAACCTACATACTTATTGTATTTAAAGCATTATAAGAATTTATTTGATTTTAAAAATTATTACTATTATTGTGTATAAATTATGTACTGTTCACCTGCTTCTTGTACTTTCTCCACAGCTTTGGTGATCTCTGCTTTTAGTGCCTCGGTTTCATCTGCAGATACAGAAGCTGCGACCGGTACCACTACAGAAGTCAAGTAAAACAAATATCATCTGCATCTCTTACAAACTCTTTTACAGCCATAATATATTCCTTTAGGAGCCACTATTCTATAAATCACTGTGCAATAAACCATTTTATCTCAGCATTTCTTTCGCCTTCGCTTACCTGTGAGCTGTGCTACAGTAGTAGCAGCCAGAGCCTCTGTGGCCAAAGTCACAATATCATCTGTAGTAACTGTGACGATGTTGACTTCATTACTGTCGAGCTCAGAGTCCGGGTTCGAGTCTGCCAGCAGCTTGTCCTCCCCGTCGTCATCCTCTGCCACAACAAGTCTCTTCATGCCCGCCTTCCCCTGGTGCACCGTCTTCACATGCGAACGCAGATTGTCCACACGGTTGAATCCTCGACCACATTTATCACACAGGAAAGGCTTCTCTCCTGTAAAATGCAAGTCATTAGTAGGCCTGCTGTGATTTTAAAATATCAGTCTGATGATGTATACATACATATAAATAATCAAAGTAGATTATTGCAATTCCTTTAATAGACACAAGAGGGAGACATAAACAATAAGCAGGTTTCCATTATCTTTCAAATAACACAAATTTCATACAAATTAGTTCATACAAAAAAAGCATTGACAAAGCCACAAAACAGACAATTAGTTGTCAAATCCTGAAAACAGACAATAAAAGGGGTAGTTCACCCAAAAATAAGAATTCCGTCAAATTTCTCATCATGTCAATTCAAACCTCAGAGATCATCAGTGTTCATCTTTGGAGCACAAGTTAAGATATTTTAGATAAAATAAAACAAAACAAAAAATTTTTTTCAACAACTTCTCCTCAGTGCTAGTAAAGGGCACACTTTCATGAGTTTTGTGTATTGATGTATACCCGGATGACTGTATGTTCTAAGGAATGTTTTTTGTATGTTTGTGGATAGGGTTGCATCAGCTGTTCGCAAGTTCTTTCTTAAACTGCAACGTAAAGTTTACACTAGGGGCTTTGTAACTACTAGCTAGTTCGTAACTAAATTTGTTCTCATATCGGTTGCACCACATGATATTAAGACAAATAGTAGTTAGTAGGTCGTAAGATCTACGTAAAGTCATGCGTAAGCAAGAAGCATTTAAATCGTTAAACTGCTTTAAAATTCTGCAACTAATGCATCTATATATAACTGTCCTATGAAAATGAAATTACAAATTACGTTTTTATAGCACATAAAATTACAGTCAGTCACTAATAACAGAAGACGCACACAACTGCATCACGAGCTGCGAAACACACAAAGTTATCAAAAAAAATTTTTATATCCTATATTTGAAAATGAAAAGAGCAGGAATTAGCAATTTCTGAGTAATGGATACATTCTCGTTTTAATTACAATAACACAAAACACTCCTTGATAGAAAATTAAACTCCTTTCACAAACGGAAACAAATGCGAGATTTGGGAGGAAATTAGGGCTGCGAGTAGAGGAAGACCATTCTTCATTATGATCGGGGGCTCCTCAATGTAAACTAATCTCGCCGGCATCTCTTTTCTACAGTTATACATGGGGGAGGCTGTCGTAATATTTAGTTGAAACCTAGCGTTATGTTTAAACGAAGTTCTGTGGTGCGACACAAAAATATTTAGTAATGTGTAAGTTGTAACTTTGTGTCCCTTTAAGTTATAACTAGGTTACGATTTAACTTACTCACTGCGGGTGCAACTGGCGCCTGGACCTTTTTGGGATCATTGTTGTGTATGGAGGATGAGGGAGCTCTGATTTCACCTAAAATATCTTATATATCTATTTGTGTTTTGAAGATGAACAAATGTCTCAGGGTTTTGGAATGGCATGAGAATGAGTAATTATTGACAGAATTTAAATTTTTGGGTAGACTAACCCACTAATAATCTAAATAATAAAATAATCACATTTATTGTCAGGCAAATTACATAATCGTGACAGCCATTAGAGGAGAGAAAAGGTTAAGAGACATTAAATCAATAAAAATGTCACATCTTACCTGTGTGGATGATGATATGCTTTGACAGATCGCCCACGTTGACAAATGCTTTATTGCAGGTTTGGCATTTGTGTGGTCGGATGTTGTCATGGTGACGGATGTGATTTGCTAGCTGGCTGGACTGGACAAACCTACGAGTTGTGATTGAAACATTTTAATATTTGGTGCCACTGTGAATCTGTGTAAAATCATTGATGCGGTGTCTGAATTACCTTTTGCCGCAGCGATCACACACATATGGCTTCTCTCCGGTGTGCTGGCGAACATGAGCGATGAGTGAACTGGCCTGTGTGAAGCCTTTTCCACAAATCAGACACAGACAGGGCTTTTCACCTAAAACAGTGTAACAAAGAGACTAATTGAAAAAGGTATATGACGGTGTAAATATCACATAAACTTTTATCGCAAGAAACGGCAACACAATTCTGAAATAAGCGACTTTAACAGGTGTAAAAGCGTACTACATATCTGAGCATTGCTTATACTGTACATACTATTATCGGTTTAGAGTGAACAGAATTTCAATAGGCAACTCTTTACAGTCACTTTTCATTGTAAATGTTAGTTAATCCATTAACGTCCATCAACTGTAAGAGATTCATTTTTCTACAGACATTATAATGTTAATGTCATTTTAACAAATACAACTAAACTTTAGCCTCTTTCAAACATACAGACCTTTCAGAAAAATTACCAGCAACTTTTCGGTGTGAACAGGCCCTTTTTGAAAATACCGGTAAGTTCCTTCCAGCAATTTTCAGGAAACTAAAAATTGCCCAAAAATGTATCAATTTCTTTGCATAAATTGTTCCTGACAATGTGTGTCAGTTTTGGTTGTTGTTATAATAGTAACCTATGCACAAAAGGTCAACCATGCAGTTATGATGCCAATTAAAGGATTAAATTAATAAATGCTCTGCAAGTAGTTTTCATTGTCAGTTGTGTTTCATTACCTATGTTGACAAATGGAACTTTATAGTTAATTGTTGAACAAAATGCCTTTAAAAAATCTAAAAATTCATTCATTTATTAATTTTCTTTATTTAATTAGCTTAGTTCCTTTATTAATCTGGGGTCGCCAATTTATCCAGCATATGTTTTACGCAGCAGATGCCTTTTCAGCTGCAACCCAGCACTGAGAAAAAACTTTTAACTTATAAAAATATATTATATATGCTTGTTGATTGAGAATTCAAGCATTTTGTTCAGTGAAAAACACTACGGCTATTCTTCTTAAAGGGTGATCAAAAATTTCATACAATAAATAATTATTAATTGTATTTTGAAGTGCCCAAGATAATGTAATGTATTTAATGTAATGTAATGTGTATTTATATAGTGCATTTATTGTGTAATAACAACAGATAACAATATCGGGCATTTATTTATATGATAAATGTTCATTATCATAATATATTGTATTTCTGAATATCTCCAAATGTTTGAAATTAAGTTTTTAAGTGTAATATGGACATATATACCCGTGTGGATGCGAACATGTCTCTGCAGGGCCCCGGGGTCGGCGAAGGCTCTCTGGCAGTGCATACAGATGAACGGCTTCTCACCACTGTGCACACGCAGGTGTCTCTTTAAGTTTCCTGTGAACAGATGATGGACACACATTAAAATTCCTCCATGAATGCACGTATGGGTGCAAAAAGAAACATGCCTCTGGATCTGTGATGTGTGAATCTCACCTGAGGTGGTGAACTGTTTCCCACACTCCTTACACTTCAGTGGCCCATCTGCAATGTGGATCTTTAGATGTGCTTTCAGGTTACCCACCTAAACAGTATTATAAAAAAAAAAAATTAATTAAAAATATATATATATTACTGCGCTCATTCTGCCTCATAAAAAAAAGTAAAAAAAATAAAATTATATATATATATATATATATATATATATATATATATATATATATATATATATATATATATATATATATATATATATATTGTGTTATAATGCTAAAGAGTATCTGCATATAATATAATATAATATAATATAATATAATATAATATAATATAATATAATATAATATAATATAATATAATATAATATATAGTTACCACTACATTTATTCTTTCATGGCGGAGCACCACACCAAAATTCATTCCCACCACCGCTACATTACAGCTTCTCATTCAAAACCTTCAGTTGTTATTGTTATTTCATAACAGGTTATACTCGCACCAAAACGTATTAAAATGTAAGTGAATCATAACAGAGCAAACTGTTCTGTAATCGGAGTAGTGCTGTGCGACTGAAAGTGCTGCGCAATGCGTAAGGCCAGCAAACACAACGTAGCTTTTAGTTGTAATGAATACATTTTCCATAATTAAACTTTATTATAGATAAAGGTCTATAGTTCTGCATAAATTAATTTATCTTGCTAGAGACATACTAGTCAGTAGTTACATAAACGCACTGAATCGCACTTCAGCAGCGTTTATTTGAGAGTGCACAAGAAAATCTGCGCTTGAGCAGTGTATATTTGAGAGCGTGCAAGAAGTTTTGTGCATGAACAGAAGAAATCGGCATGCAAGCAAAGAGATTTGCTTGCTGGTATTATATATATATATATATATATATATACACATATATACACACACACACACACACACATACATATATATATACATATACACATACATACATACATACATACATACATATATACATATATACACACACACACACACACACACATACATATATATATATATATATATATATATATATATATATATATATATATATATATATATATATATATATATATATATATATATATATATATATATATATATATATATATATGTGCTCATGACATTTGTCATTGAAATAATGCCATAGTTAGTTGGAAGATCTGTATAAAAGGCCTGCCATCCCAGTTGGAAAAAAAATCCTAGAGGAAACACTCTAGTATATAATATAATATAATATAATATAATATAATATAATATAATATAATATAATATAATATAATATAATATAATATAATATAATATAAAATAATATAATATAATATCATTCATTCATTCATTCATTCATTTTCTTGTCGGCTTAGTCCCTTTATTAATCCGGGGTCGCCACAGCGAATTGAACCGCCAACTTATCCAGCAAGTTTTTACACAGCGGATGGCCTTCCGGCTGCAACCCATCTCTGGGAAACATCCACACACACTTCACACACACACTCATACACTACGGACAATTTAGCCTACCCAATTAACCTGTACCGCATGTCTTTAGACTGTGGGGGAAACCGGAGCACCCGGAGGAAACCCACGCAAAGGCAGGGAGAACATAAAAACTCCACACAAAAACGACAACTGAGCCGAGGTTCAAACCAGAGACCCAGCGACCTTCTTGCTGTGAGGTGACAGCACTACCTACTGCGCCACTGCCTCGCCATAATATAATATAATATAATAAAATATAATGTAATATAATATAATATAATATAATGTTGCAATTTATTTAAAATTACATTACTGAACTATTATGTAAATAAACTATAAAGCTTACAAAGGTTGCATTCATTAGATAAAAAAATACAGTATTATTATGTAACATTATAACAATTTAAAATAGCTCTTTTATATACAGTACACTACATTTATGCTCTAACGGCATAGCAAAATTTTCAACATCACTACTCCAGTCTTCAGTTTCACATGAAATGACGTCAGAAGTTGCATCATCACTGTTAAAAACAGACATGCTGTGTGGAAAACATGATACGTTTTTTTGAATGTACAGAAAGTTCTATACAACAGAATTTACTGAAGACAAAAAGTAAAATTATACAGTCAATTTCAATCAAATTAATGGTTTCTTACAAAATTGAATATAAAAAATACAAATAATATTATTTATTTTTTATTTTTTTTCATTTAAAAAAAAAAACAATGACTAAAATTGTTGTAAGATTTTTGTATAATATGATCATTATGACATCATTATACCTCTCTGAAGGCTTTTAATACAACATTTATAAAGTCAACAAGGTTTACGTTTATCGTTAGTTTAAACCGATTTCTAACCTGGTTGAATTTCTTGTCACAGTGTTGACATTTGTGCCCTTTGTCTGTGTCATGGGTCTCTAGGTGCCTCATCTTTGCGGTGGGGTCAGAAAAGGCCCGGTCGCAGTGATCGCATTGGTAGGGTTTTTCTCCACTGTGCACCAGCTGATGGCGCTTCAGGTTTCCAGAAGTGGTGAAGAGTTTTCCACAGTCCTCACAGCTGTATCTTGCTTCATCTGTGTGCCGCTTTCTGTGCAGGTTCAGCAGACTGATCTGTCTGTAACTCTTTCCACATGTGGAGCAACAGTACGGCTTTACAGGACTGCAGGAACAGAAATGATTATTATTATTGCGTAGGAACTTGTGTGAGAAGAAACTGCACATTGCTGTAAATATGGTTTTATGTATCCACCTTTTTCCCATGCCCCATGATATTTTCAATGAATTATAGGAGCAGCTATAAACAATCAGTAAAGTGTTTTAAAACTGGCTAGAGTCACATGTTATTATTTTCCTCACAACTAGGGTTGTAACGGTATGAATTTTTTACGGTATGATAATCGTCTAAAACAATACCACGGTTTGACGGTTTCGCGGTATACGGTATTAAATAGTAATAAAGGTCGTTTAAGATTAGACAAAAATAAACTTAAACTGTCCTTTCTTATAAGCAGGATAAATGGGAGACCAAAAGTGCAATACCAAGTTTATGGCTGTAAACATGTATTTAAAGCGTTGTTTTTTTCAGTCTAGGTTGTGATGAAGAAATGTAAGCATGTTGAGATTTTCAGGACTTAATCTTGACTGCTGAGGTGAGAGAATGTGTCCACTTGTACAATGAACAAATAAAAAAATAATAAATAATGTGTCAAAGTCCAAATAAACATGGTGCAAATCCTCAGTAAAAAATAGATATAAATATTTACTATACTATAAATAGTTACATAATGAAACTAGATTCAATATGGAACATCCTTAGGTTTTATGTGCCAGCATGGATATGGTTGTCTGTGGATATGGATTTGGATGTGGTTGTATGCAATGCAGACAAACAGCTGCACCTTCATTTGTGTCTTTTGAAAACAGCAAGAGCAGCAGTTCGTCTTTGCTGTGTCACTGTTTTGTCATGTTTCTGTGCTGCTGTGCATGCAAAAGTACTTAGTATGAGAATTATTTCATGCAAAACTTTTTTTTTTTTTGCGTTTTATTTAGCCGCGCAGAAATGTATGCCTATCTCTCATTCCGTGTTGTTCAAAAAGCTCAGTGTTGGTCCACAAACAAAAGTGAAACCTATGCTTATTGGTTGTGATATAGCGAGTTTGAACCAATCTGGGCATGGAGGAGGGACAATGCATCAATGTATCATGTCTGGTTAGCCGGAGACACAGTGACGAGCGTTTCTTTGTCAAATCAGCTCAGAAAGCTGAGATTCTCTTCTTTATGCCAATCTTTGAATTGTATGAATCGGATCAGCGGATCAAAAGTTATTAAACATTTAAGAGCAATACTTATTTTTAGCCGCGGGCGGCTGTCTCTGTCTTTAAGGGTTAAAACCGTTGATATGCAATTGTTCATGGTATGATAATCGTGCACGTTCAAATTGTGGTAAACCGTCATACCGGTATATTGTTACAACCCTACTCACAACTCATCTATTAAGTATAATTAAACGAAAACTTATTAGACTTAAATAACTTTCAGCATACCACAAATAACCCCCAAAAATATAATGTAATGGTGAGAAAATGAAGAAAAAAATCATCTGGAGGACAATAATCAAAACATGATGAACTAAAAAGAGCTTTGGCCACAGATGTGCAAGTGATGTAAACATAATGTTAAAAAAAAACAATACTTTACATTGTTTTCATGATGGATAAAAATCAAAACACAAAACATACACTTCGTTTTCACAAATGATATGGATTACTTGTCGCACAACCTTGAAGGAAAGTTTCTCAAACAGGAAATTACAACCTATAGAATGAAAGCCATAGCATCATGGGGAAAAAGGTAGATAATGAAAGATCTAGTGCTGACCTGTGTGTTTTCTCGTGAGCTTTGCAGGCCGCTGGGTCTGAGAAGGCTTTGTTACAGTCTCTGCAGGTGAATGGTTTCTCTCCAGTGTGAATGCGCATGTGACGCTTAAAGTTGCCTGTGTGTGTAAACTTCTTGCCACAGTCCTGCAAGAAACAGAATACCATTATTAAAATATGTTAAAATACTAGTAAATCTTACAGGACAAATATACAGGTATGGTAAAAAAAATTGAAGAGACCATTTGAAAATTACTGTAACAAGTTTACAAATTTTATTTAAGTTTTAGTAGAGCATACTTTTTGTTTTATTCTGTAAACCACTGATAGCATTTCTTACAAATTAAAAATACAAAATAAATTTGGAGTAAAATAATAAAAAATGCCATGTTTTCAGACAAGTTTATATCCATTTCAGACGACACAATACCAGTGTTTCAACTTCATAATTTTTTTTAAATATGTTCTTGGTGGAATAAACTTGATTCTTAATTACAAACATTTACAAATCTAAGTGCCTAACTCTAAATACCTTACTAAAGAATAAAGCAAATATTAGCCTTTGCTAAAACAGATCAATCAAATACATCCAGAGAAGCTGGAATCTTTTAACGTGGCCTCTGAATTCTTTTCATAGATGTACAATTAAAAAGCATATTTCATCATTTCAAAATCTAATAATACACACATTATTTTTAATATATTAATTTTATTTTGGGGATTTTCCCATTTTTAAAATGTTTTTAAAAAGAAGTATTATCTCCACTAAGGCCGTGTTTGCTCAATTAAAAATATATAATAAAACATTGTTACATTTTTTAATATGTATATAAAATGTACATTATTCCTGTGATTCAAATCTGAATTTTCAGCATAATTACTGCAGTCTTTATCGTCACAAAATTCTACAGAAAAAAAGAGATTTTTTTGTAAAGATTTTTTTTAAACAGATTAACATGTTTTTGACTTAAGTATACATTTACAATCACTTTTGTTCTGTAAACCACACTTTCACACGGCTTATTGTTTATAAAATTGTTTTTTCATGAAAATATTTTTTTAATACTTTTAAAATATTAAATATAAATATAAACATTAATATAAATATATATATATATATATATATATATATATATATATATATATATATATATATATATATATATATATATATATATATATATATATATATATATATATATATATAAAATCTACAGCAACAAAAATGTAATGATATTGAAAAAAATAATTTGCCTACCAAGAAATGTACTTCTGAGATCAGTTTGTTGCCAAGCAACACACATTTGCAGCAACACAGTAAAAATTGGCGTAATGAGGTCACAGGTGTGTTTGTAGAGTAATTTACAACAGCTTTGAACATGAATCAAAATCAGGGTCTGGAACTATCTGTTTTATAATAAGGATAACAAAATAACAGAATCCCGTACCTCACATTTGTGTGTAATGGACCCATATGATCTGGACTCTGTGCGCTCGGCCCCAATCGCAAATTTCCTATCCTCTGAATCCATCATTTCTCCATCTTCTGTCTCCATCTCTTCTTCTCCGTCTGTCTGATCGTCCTCCAGGTCTTCTTCTCCTCCATCATCTTCATTCTCTTCTTCTACCATACTCTCAACTTTAGACACACTTTCTTCACCATCATTGACTATTAGCAAAACACATGAACAGTTAAGAGACTTAAGGTGAGAAACTGCAGGTAAAAAACTGTTGTTGTTTTTTTAGATATTGGCCTTTTTGGATTTAATAAAGTATTTTATTTTTATTATTCTAATGTTAAAGGGCCATGAACCCCCCTGTCTCAGCAGGGTGTTTCCACACCTCTAGTTTGATAAAAGTCAGGAAAGTGGTTGAGCCCAGCTTTGTTCAGGTGGGAGTGTCGAGTGGCAAAAGAGGGAAGGGTTTACATAAAAAGAAACAGAAGTAAAACAAACGCAGATGCAGATGAAGTACAGCGATTCACTTCAGATTCACTTCATCAGCAAAGCCTCGTGTCTCTGTGTGTGTGTGTGTGTCTGCCTGCGTGTCTACGCTATGTATGTGCATGTGTGTCTTGCTATGTGTCTTCGAAGTCTTCGAAGCCATGTCATGCATATTAATGAAGTTGCTCCTCATTCACAATAGAGCAAGCTGATTGGTTCGAACCAAGCCTTTCTACTGAATTAATGATGATAGCTCAAAGACGTCACGTTGTACTCGCTGGTACAGACAGCCAGTCTACACGCTGGAATTTACACAATGATCTAATCACCGTGACGTTGCTTCAAAATTTCTTTTCAAACTAGAAGAACGAATTTGCTCGACCAATTTTCACTTTTTTGTAAAATATATGTCCTAATGGTGTTTTTAGCAACGTGGGACACGTATATGACTGTCAATACCTGTTTTGGTATTTCATGACCCTTTAAGAAAACATCAAAAGTGCACTTTTAAAGGTTCAGGACACCCTGGAGAACTTTTTTTTATATATTAACAGATGTGTGTGTGTTGAGCATTAGTTAAGACAATGTTAGCACCTGTCAGCTTTAATTGTGGGGAAAACTGGATAATTTTGAGCTTTTGTCAGCTCATTTCAGCTTCCGGGTTTAAAATTATTTTTGGGGAGGGATCAAAATCGGCGACGTAGCGCAGAACTGCAAGTGCAATGATGACGCGTCGGTTTCTTATTATTATTCATAGCGGAGTTTTCATATCCTATGAGAAGAGCCGGCTGCTTAATTATTCATGAGAGCACATGCTTTCCGAAGGCAGACCTGCCAGTTTCAAGCAAGCTGTGAGACACAGACCAACGGCACGTAGCCGTTCATGAAGGCTCGTATGTGTTTGCTTCCGTGATCCACGGGGTTAGTTGCATGTTTTTTCCCCGCGATCCTGTCAGGGCTGATCATACAGCAAAGCTGTGTGTGTGCTGCAAGCATTTTTGTCGGGAGAGTAGTGCGAGAATTGAAGAATGGCGGATGTTGACTTTTATCAGGAGTTCGTTCACATTCAGACACATCGCCGTGCTGCTGTGTTTGCCTAAATCCTCTATATTACCAGCAGGGCTAATGGTTAAAATAGGCACGTCAGGAGACCTGCTGCGCTGAGTCTGCATTCAAGATCTATAATTTAGACACGGGGATCGAGGGAGAAACATCATTTATAGTGTTTACATAAACACACTTATCTTTATAATGATATAAATTGTGGTTATGTGTATATGAAATTACGAATAACAAATGTTGCAGGGCATTAAATTACTATTTATTTCTTTGCATTTTAACATTGTAAACTATAAACTCATGCGTCGCCTCACGGTTTGTGTCTCAGTTTGTGAGCTAACTGTCAACAACAGATATTCGCTCCCCTTCGCCCCTGCTGGCCACGCCCACTCCTGCCCGATGCTCGCGGAGCTCCACGCCCATTAATCATGCATCTTTTGAAAAAATTCTGAAGTAGACTTTAACCGAAAGTGGGGGGTGTCATGGCCCTTTAAGTGTTACGTTTTTCACACTTTATCTGTGGATTGTACATTTAAATTAGAATTGTATATGAATTATAATATAAACTAATTTTAAAGGTTGTTTTCTCAAAATGAGTTTTTTCTCTTTAAGTGAGCCATAAATGTCCACTACAGTAGCTCTCATATAAACCAAACTTCAGTTTTATTTTTATATATTCTGAAAGTTTTACAGAAGGATATGTTTAGAAATACCCTGCCTGATTATATACATTATATACATTTAATTAATATATATATTTTTTAAATAAAACCTTAAACCTTAAAATTGTGAGTTAAATATCAAGTTTTATCAATTGTTTTACAAGACAGAATTTACCTTCTGCGGCCGTGTGAACAGTTGCATATTTTGACTTGCTTCTCCTTGTGCTGACAACAGACCGTTTAGCCACCATTCTCTGAGACAGTTCTGTAAAAGCAGTAAAGTGTCACGAAAAGTATTGAGAAATTACTCAACATCATCAAGAAAGCACTTAGAGAACAGAATTAGCACTAACTAGGAGTGTAGTCTGCATCATTAGGGTCATCTTGGAATTGTGGGAGCTCTTTTGTGGCTCTTTCTGCCTCACTTTCACTCTTGGAATCTTTCTGTCTCGTTTTCAATGGTCCACTAATTTTGCTGACAGCTCTCAGAGTCTTTGTGCTTTGCTTCTCAGCCACGTTACTCACAGCCTCGTGGGTTTCTTCTGTTTTTGACTGTGATTGAGCTTCTTTTTCTTCAGGACCTGCTTTTTGAGTCACTGAATGACTGTCCGGCTCCTCTGGTTTCTTCACAGATTTTGTTTGTTCCTCCAAAGGCTCGGTTACTACTACGCACATGAACACAAATGAGAAATAAAATTGTGTACATCTTAAACAATGGCTTTTGAGAGTCCAGACTTACCAGGCTTGGGTGCAGACGAGACGGTCAAAGACTGAAAAGCTGAACAAGCATTGACAATTTCTTGCATTTGAAGGAAAGTAGCAACAGCAAGAACGTCCTCTATGTTCTGAGCATTCAGAGTTAGCTTTGCGGTGTACATAAACTCGAGAACCTGCTCAAGACCTGATGAAAAGATTCAAACCATTAGACAACAACAGAAAACAATAACCAATTGAAGATGTATAGAAACCATAACATTTCATTCAACAAAATTAACCAGAAAACATCAGTTTAGAGGGATAATAAATTCACCCAAAACTCAATGTGTTTGTTGCCTTATTACAAACATATACAGTAAATTTCACAATATTCATGTGCTATTCTTGGTGGCACTGAATAAGTTAATAACCTGTATATCTTACATTTTGCATTCTGACAAGCTGTAAAGGTATGAGAGTCCATGGTCATGTATGGCTGCCTGCTTCACATAACTGCTTACTCTTTCTAAAAAACACCCATTATCAAAATAAGAGTCCCGGATACAGAGTAAGTTTAACACAAGATTAGATAAACTTAAAAAGAAGTGGGGAAAATGATCATTAGTGTAATCTCACAAGAAATATTGTGACAAAACATTGTGGGTCACATATTAATGATCCCATGAGGATCAGAGTCAGTGTTTTGTTCTGATTGGTCTGGTTTTCCCCAGGATTTTACACTCACAGGATTTAAACCAGAACATGCTAACGCCATTTCCACGTACTGAACTCTTATTACTTAGACATGCCTATGTATATCCAGATTTTCATTATGTAGCACAATATATGCTGAGAAATGTTTCAGTATTTGTATTGTCCATAAAATAAAAGTAAATAGGCACATATTTCGTTTTTTTTTTGTTCTACTAAAAAAAGAAGTTATTAATTATTATTAAATGATGACAGAACTTTGAGTTTTGGGTGATATATCCCATTAATACAGCATCTCTATTGGAATGCAGGCCTACCTGCAGCATTGCTGATATCAAGATGAACAACATCCTTCTGGTCAAGAAAGAGAGTGCGGAAGTAAGAGCTACAGGCTGCAAGCACAGCTTTGTGGGCCTTGAAGTCTACGCCGTCCACCACAAAGGTGCAGTCACAAAGAAGACCCAGCTGACGCTGTTCATTCAGCTGCCCAAGTACTTTCCCACTATGCCATGGAAAATCCATAACTGACTGTGTATGGCACTTTGGGCAGTATTATCTAATCATAAAAAGAAAATGAGGAGGGAAATTAATTTCACTAATGTTGAGGCTCACAAAAAAAAATCACAGTTTGGGAAGTTATTTTTAAATTTTATGATTACAGAATCCAGTCATTTCTAGGTTAATTTCCACATGAATACCTACATTTAGTACCTGCATAATATTATTATTCTAAAACTAAATTTACAGTTGTGTCTGCTATAGACCCATTGACACAGATAATACCGTTGCTATTATTCTAAAGCAGAGACATGGCTTTTCTGTCTGTTTTGGAATGCAATTTATTATAATTTATTATAATTTTTTAAAAATAATTTATTATTATAGGAAGCCAAGGGAGTAGATTTGCTTTTGACATTGGTGGGGACATACATCCCAAGAGCCCATGCATTGAACAGCACAAACTCTGTTACGCACTTTTAAAAACATGATTAAAGTACGCAATAATATAAAATAAACACTTAATAATACAAATAACAATCCCATCCCATGCTGCAAAAGTCAATTTACATGATTTTATTGCAGTCGGGCTTTAAAGAGGTATGAATGTAGAAAAATTTAGAGAGGTGTGTAAGGTAATTTAACAGTTTTATCCTGATTATTATTTTTCATAATCATGGAGGCCAAAATCAAAACTGAATTTTAATTAATTGCACTGCTTTGCTTAGTAGTATTAAGATGAACTAGTAGGAAACTTGACTTGGTGCATGTGTAAGAGTTGACTGGGCATGGGACGATAACCATTTTCAAGGAATACCGCGGCGCGGTTTGGAAAAGTCTTTTAAACAAAAGGTTTTAAAACCGTCAAAATTTTCTGTTATACCGTTCCTAAGGTGTAACATTTTTAATTAAAATTTTAGTTTTTTAGGACAACAGTATCTCCAGCAGAAAAAAAAATCAAAAGATGCCGTTTTAAATTTTAAAGAAATCTGTGTTTTTGAAACTAATGAAGACAGCAGAAGTAAATGATTCATTTGAATTATTTAGCTTGAAGTGTTTACTGTTCAAAAATATTTTAAATGTGGCTTAAAATAAAATATAGTGTTCAAAGGGGGGAAAAGTTTTTGGTTTCACCCAGACATTTAAAAAGAGCATATTTTAGAGAAGTAATCACAACCGTGATACCGTACAAACGTGATATTTTTGTCCAAGGTTATCATACCGTCAGAATCTTATACCGGCCCATGCCTAAGTGACAGAGCATTTCTTTATTTTGAGGTCGATTAAATTATTTGTAGGGACATTTCAGTAATAGGTGGATATTGATGGGGACACGTCCCCTCTGTCCATGCTACTTCTACGCCCTTGTGAGAAGCACAATATAAATAAACTTTCATTAAAACGAATTTAAACAAATCGGGGGTCAGGCGTTGGTTAAACATCTGTAATTGGCTCTTACCTTAACATATGGTTATTGGCAAAATTCACTTACAAATGTCTGACCAATAATCTGAATAATGGCACAAATGTAAAAAACATACCACTACATAAGAAATAAGTGTGTACACACACACAATTATTTCATTTATTTATATATATATATATATATATATATATATATATATATATATATATATATATATATAATTTTATATATATATAAAATTTTGATGATTATATATTTGCATTTATAACGGTAAAGCTAACAGCGGTTAACAGTAAACCTGATTCTGTGTATGTGTTTGTTTATGTGGCATATATTTCTGTCAAAACAAAAGATTTCTAAGACCTCATCACGACACAAAAGTATCCATCTTATGTGCATTACTCTAAAATAGACATTGATCATCCAGCACACATCATGTCTCACTTCAATAAACAAACATCATTATGTAGCAGTTCGTGTGTTTTAATGTGCGACATAGATAGGTTTATATCGAAATCGCACGGGACTTTTTGGCCTGCAGTAATGCAATATATCGTTATCAGTCCGAGACTCGTCGAGCACAATGATGACTGATTAACAGTAAAGCAAGTAAATTTGTCGAGTGATTAGACAGAAACTGCGCAATTCCACAACACGATCATGATTGACGATGTTGCGGATTGATTATGAGCCCTCACTCTCGGTTTGTCTCAGCTCCGGGATTAATTCAGCGTGCCTGGCCCTACTGGATCAAGATGGCGTCGACAGAGGCGGGCTGTAATCCTGCCTTTTCTTTGCTTATTTTAGCCGTGCCTCCCTTTAGAGACTTATCAGAAGAATAGCCCTAAAACTATCCGTAGACAGGGTTGTGTTTGGAGTTATTTACCTTATACAATGAACAAGTTTGTAGCTTTCCCCGAGTTCAGCTCGTCCGTCCAATCGAGTGTTTCGGTGATCGATCTCAGCGCTCAGTCTTGTCTCGCCGCCATCTTCTGCTCTCTGATCGATTGATAGTGGCCGAGCGAATGGCTGGGAGTGAAGCACAACTGCGCATGCGCGGTAGATTCTGTTTTGGCCACATGACGGCGAGCTTTAGCTATTATTAAACACAGTGATCTAATCATAAGACCAGAGGGAGGGAATGTCCATAGATTTAATTGTCTTATGAATTGGGAAATTTTGTGCATTTTAAAAACCACCACGAGTGTGTTGTTTAATAATTCATAACCTGTTCTTCATTTTTTGATCAATTGAAGAGATATTTTCTCCCCTTTCACTTGATTTTATAATATTTTTTTCATTATTCATGTTAGTTGTGAGTTTATGTTTGAAACACACCAAAAAGATGTTTTATTGTCAGAGTTTTCATTTTATTGCCTAATCTACTTTTAAATCTCACATTCACATTTAAATATTATCTATAATGTGTCTTCTTAACCTTGTGTTATCGTTTGCATTTCCTCAGTAATTGTACACATTAATATACACTTTGTACCAGTGTAATTTACCAGGCTCCATTTTAAATGTCTTTCCAGTTTAATTAAGTATATATTTTTATATAGCCCATCATTATTATTATCGAACAAAATTGAAAATAAATAAGCTGCTTTAATATGTTCAACAGGTGGTGATTTGTATGCATTTGTATCTGGTACACACTGATAGCGACAGGTTGATGGATGACATTAAGCACAAAAATAGTAGATGATAAGACTGAAAAATAACAGCAGTCTCTATTTATAGAAGAAGTGCTCAGAGACACATCGAGTACCTGTCATTTGCTCATGGATGAAAGTGGACATGAACCAAAAGACGGACTCACATTGACTCAGACTTAAATCATTTGCTCAAAATAATCATCAAATGTGTTTTTATTTTCTGAATTAGTGTTTCAATCACTCAACACAACACGATTATAAAATGTAGCTTTTGATAAAAATAACACATTCAGTGAATCTGTCTTGTACCATCTGGGAATGAGTTGCATATTTATTTAGACAAACAATGAGCTCCAAAAGTCTGAAACATACTACTACTAAATGTTTTTCCCCATTACATCATTATCATAAATTTAAGTGATATTAAAGTAGACAATCCTGGCGGAATTTGGGATGCATAATCTTCACATGTTTGTATAAAACCTGATGATCATGTTCTCCATCAGGATTTGAAGTGATCTAGATTAGGGCTGCACGGTATTGGAAAGATTTGACATTGCAATATTTTGTTGCCTGCAATATATACTGCGATATGAATACAATTTCACCAGATGACTTAAATAGCTCTTTTTGAAAAGTTATTCATTTAGATTTATTTGGGATGGTTTTGTAAGGGAGTGAAATATAAATATATATTTTATGTCATTTATTTTTTAGATATAACAAACAAACTACAGTCATAGATAAACACAATAGAGCAAATATTAAAGTGAAATGAACAGTGCTTTATGGTTTTTTGGAGAGAGTCTAACTGTATTCGGTTACAGAAATTAAACAATTAAATTTAAAAAAAAAGGAAAAAAAAGGTTTGAAAGACCCACCCCCCACTGAAAAAGTTCAGAATACATACTTCTTTATTCAAAATGTTCTCATAACATTTTTATAAAACTTTAATAACTTGAAGTTTAAATGCACATTTCTAAATAAACACTTTGTGGTAAAATAGTATGGTAGGCACTTTGACAAAATTGTAGGTAATTTCTTTGTTGCATCTAAAAGTATGGGTATGATCACCATCCAACAAGGTAATGGAGCAAAGATTAGTGTGTAAATTGTCACTAAAATGCTGTATTTGAACATACAATTTAATTAAAATTGAGGAGAATAACTGCAAAAAGCTCCCTTTTCATAAAAAAGAACCACCCCTTTTAATAGGCTGGCTACGGGCCTGAATGAGTGAGCAAATCAAGGCAAAAAACAGTGCAACTCTATTCTGTTATAAATGAGATTTTTACTGTAATAAGTTCATTATAAAATGTAAAAAATGAGACTGTATTCGTTTATATAAAGCAATGTTTACTAGTTAAATATTATTGAATAAATGAGGAAATTGCAACTACAACTAACATAGACTTCATCATATAAACTATTTAATAAAATTAATCTTTATTAAATTATCTTTATTATTATTCTTAATGTGCTATCAAAATGCTTTAAACTCTCTTAAAACACATGCAAATAATAAACTTTTAATTCTATTGTGGTACAATTCTGCAGTGATTCTACAAATCTCATGTGTTGTGACCTGTGGTTTCTGACCAACTATAATCCCAGCCCAACATTGCATATTTTGCTGTGTGACTTTTGCGGGTGCTATCGATGCTGTAATAATATATTGCACAGCGTTAATCCAGATCATCTTAAGCTTCAATAGAAGAGAAATATCTGAGGATCTTTTTGAAGCCACACATTTGAAAGTTTTAATCGGTGCTAAATTTGAAAATGAAAGTTTTTCTGTTAAACACAAGATATTTTGAAGAATATTGAAGAAAATGTTATTGACATCCATATACATATAGGAGCAAAAATACCATGGAAGTCAATCGTTGCTCTTTTTCATCATTGCACATTTTATTTTTTGTTCAACGGAACTTAATTGGGTTCGGAACAAGTGGAAAATGAGTAAATAATGGCAGGATTTACATGTTTGGGTGAACTAAATTTAATTTAAAGTACTAAAGTACTATATCTACTGTATAGCCATATATATTCTGATATCTTTCAATGTTTCAGTTATATTTTGGATTAAATGTACTTCCAGAATTTTGGAGCCCACTTTGTCCTGTAAGCTGATATGTCATTAGCAGAGAGCTGACGTTAGCAGTGCATTCATCTTAAAGGTTTTGAATACATGTGACAGGATTAAATTCCATCCAAGTCTAATGAGCAGAAATGAGAGAAGGTCATGGAGGAATGACAAAGCAGGGCTAAGTAGCTATATTTTCAAGGTCATTTATCACAGTGAAACAGACACAGCAGGAGGGCACAGGTCTAGATTTTGATCTCTGTGCGGAACGTCTGTGCATGCTCCAGTTTAGCTGTGTTTCTCTGTGCTTTTATAGTCAGAGTCCCATCGGCCCCTAAACTGGACTTCACTGAAGTGGGGTCCACATCTTCTGGTAGCTGGCATTTATGGGTGAAAGTGTTCATCACTGTCCCATCGCTAGCAAGCTGTTGAAAGAAATGCACACACATTGTTTTTGGTATTTAAACAATTATATAAAACAATTCACAGTTATGTTGTGCAGATGTTTGTGTTTACCTTTTCAGCATGAACTTCAATCTGATTGTTTGAGGTGGTGACGATCACATCCTCAGGCGAGAAGTCTTGCACGTCCACTGTGAACTGGTATGTGTCTCCAAGAGTCTTGATGTTTCCAACAGTGCCTGTTCTGTCTGATGAAAAACATAAAATCTAATGTAAGAACTGATTGATTATTACATGGCTCCTACTAATCTGATCGGCCAATCGCAGCATTCAGTAGTTTTATTTTTCCTTAAAATGATGGTTTATGAAAAAAAAAAAGTAAATTCTGTCATCATTTACGCACACTTGTTTCAAACCAGTTCAAGTTTTGTTGTTCTGTTGAACACAAAAGATGTTTTGAAAACTTTTGGAAACAAGTAACCATTGACTTCATAGTATTTATTTATTCACAATGGAAGTAAACAGCCGCTTTTCCACTATCACACTGAACCGGTCTTTATGCTGAACCATTCCATTCCGTGCCAAACAAGGCTAAACAGGACAGATACGGTTTCATTTTCCACTGTTGTGATGCAACAAGAACATTACACGTTTGTAAGTGTGACATCACGCGAAGCGGCTTCCGGGTCCAAGCGCTATTTCAAACTGTATGGAGACACACATTAAATGGTAATGATAAACATTTACAAAACGATGTAATACTTTCGAAAATCACGATCGCAATATATATATATATATACCAAATACACTTAGCTGATGATTGATTATAAGCATGATTGGCATTAAACCCTGGTCTCCCTCCTGTTTGCAGGGCGAGAGGGGAGCTTTGAGATCAGGTAGATCTCGACAGCTCCCCCTTGATAAGAGCTGATGACTAAAATGATTGCTATGAAGAGATATGCTGCTGGATGAGAGTTTGACTGCAGTGCTAAATTTAGATTGATCAATTCACTTGTTGTGCATGTTTTTGGAATGTGGGAGAAAACCGGAGAACCCAGGGAAAACCCACGCGAGCACGGGAAGAACATGCAAACTATGCTCAGAGACGACAGCTGGCCTGTTAAAGGACTAGAACCGGTGACATTCTTGCTGTGAGGCAACAGTGCTAACCACTGGGCCACCATGCCGCCCTATGAAGGGAAAGTTGGAGAAGTAGGGATGGAAGGGTGGATTCTTCAAGTCAAAGATGACTGTAGTGAGAAACCGTGGCTCTTCATAGTGGGTTAGGAATCGCCTGATTGGTGGATCATAGATAGCTAATGCAGAACCAGCCGTGGTCAATCATAATCACGTGATCGAAATTAGTTTATAAATAAACTTCACAAAGTGAAACATTTTTTTTATAATTTATTAAAATGTTGGTATTTGTGATGCAGCAAGTCCAGAGACTGTTGTGTACTCTATGATTTTATATAAAATTCATTTTAATGTGTGATAGGACTAAAAAGTAACCACAAGCAAATATTTTCTCAATTTCAATGAGTAGTTGCTTGGACCTGAAAACAGTATTCTATACGTCACTGATACATCACAACTTAACAAGCGGATACAAAACGCATCAGTAATTGCCTTTGTAACGCATGTATCAGCTCCCTTTGTTCTTTTAAATTTAAATAAAAGCTAAAACATGTTTTTTTTATGTTCATGTGTAAAAGCGAAAGCAACAGCGTGACTAAACACTGTTATGCCACTCTCTCGTATAGGGATGCTAAATATAGCTAATAGCAGTCACAGCACCCGTATTTATTTAGAGGTCATGTTGTGCAGCTTTGGGCAATTTTTATTTGGAGGGAAAATTACCAAAATGTAACGTGATGATTGAAAATGATTGGAGGGGAAATAAATAATTTATGTCAAATCTCTGTACATAACAGAAAAATAAACTATGACAATGCAACAATAATATTTTATCTGTATTAGTTGCATGGCAAAAATATAATGTTGGACAGGCATTGTCAAAAGTGAGCAGGTGCTTTCACTAATAATAGTAACTGGTTTTCTTCAAAAAAAAATCTCCTTTTGTGTTAACAAGAAAACAAAACTCAAACTAAAGCAAGTGTTTGCACTGTAAAAATCATGGTCATATTCATAGCTGTTCAGCATAGAGATGCAATGTGTACAATATGAATTATAGAAATTGTGAATTTTACAAATATTTTTCCATACAGATTTTACAACGCAGATTTTGGTCAAGCAGATTTGCAATGTTGACCAATAGAAAGTTGCTTTGAGACTCTTATGAAAGTGACCTTGGTTGTAAACTGTAAACAATATATTTCAATAGAACAATAGAACTCATTTCTAAAAACTGACTTATTTAATTTTTGCCATGATGACAGTAAATAATATTTCACTAGATATTTTTCAAGACACTTCTATACAGCTTAGAGTGACATTTAAAGGCTTAACTGGGTTAATTAGGTAGGCAGGTTAGGGTAACTAGGCAAGTTATTGTATAATAATGGTTTGTTCTGTAGACTGAGCCAAATACGGACAAATTCAATTTAATCCAATGATTGGGTTTGTCTACATATGAAAGAGTGATTTCCCAATATTTCCTATAGCTGCCTATTTATAGCAAAAGTTAAGCATTAACCTTTTCTGTCATTGTATAAGTGTGACAAAAGTCACCAAATCTCATGCAGTTTTGATAAAGTAAAAAATAAATACACATTAAATTGTGTTAAACAATAATTATATCAATGAGTCATGCACACTGTATACTCTGTTGTGTTACACAAGCACTTCTATATCAAAAACTCCTGTGCATTAATATCCTTCTCTAATGAAGTGTGAAAATGTGCCTTGGTGAATCTCAATATCACGCTTGGCAACAGACCGTGCTCTCGCTGTTAGGTCATTCCCCAACAATGAAGTCACAGCATTGGCTCTGGCCCAAAACATTCCCAGAGTTACCCTCTCTCTGCCCCCCAGGTACCCTTGTACAGCACATCTGACTATTCAGTTTTTTACTTATACCAGAATGCAACTGTGATTATTAAATACATCTCATGTACTTATTTTAAAAATAAAGGTTTGCTATTGGCATACACACACACACACACACACACACACACACACACACACACACACACACACACACACACACACACACACACACACACACACACACACAATAATTAAAACAAGGCTGAACTTATTTAGAAAAATAATGAATTAAATAATGTTATATTAGATAATATTACTTCAATTTAAATTTATATATATTCTAATTATTAAATATTGAATTGATTAAATTATTATAATTTAAATTTATCTTTTATCTCTTCTATGTGAAGATATTTTAGTTATTTAATAATTAATTTAATAAATTATTTCAATTTAAATGAACTCTTCTATGTGAATATATTTTAATTATTTAATATTTAATTTATTAAATTACTTCAATTTAAAATAACTCTTCTATGTGAATATATTTTTAATTATTTAATATTTTTAATATTTAATATGCAATTTCATACATAATTATTTAATAAAAATATTTAATATTTTAATTATTTATTTATCTATTTGTATTTTCCTAATATGATCTGTCAAAAATCAGTCAGAATCATTAAAAAGGGTTATTATTGTCAATGTTGACCTTTAACATCCTTGGAATGAATGTTAAAGGTTACACAATAAAAATATTTATGAATATTAAGAATACAAATATTATTAATAATATATTAAGAACCCAAACTTTTGAAGCTTTATTTTTATGAATGACAGTATAAAGTGATAACAATATTTATACTATTACAAATACATGTATTTTCAGGCCTCATGCAGCTGACATATTATACAACCCCTAGCGGGCAGAAAACTAAATAGAATATGAAAACAAACAGCAATAAATCACATTCAAAAACAAGTTATACAGATCCATAAAGATCTGCATATAGCTTTCCACTCACTTGGAAATCCCAAAGCATCCTTCGGACACATGAAAGATCCAAAGTCGTCAGCGAAGAGTCCTCGGCTCTTCTCCATGTATGGGTTTGCAGAGGTAGAGGATGAAGATGAGGAGGATGACGTCTGATGGTAACTACGCTCCGATCGATAGGCAGAAGAATTGCTCGCGCTCATTAGTGTTGAGATGCTTTCTCAAATCGATATCCAGTCAGAACTTCAAATTGAACCAGTGATCAAGTTCTTATTCAAAACACCATGAATCCACTCAGCAGCTTTCTCAGTGTTTATATGAGCTGGGTCTGCCTGCTTGTGAGCATTGTCTGGCTGGCTGGCTTTTATATGGTGGCTCTAGCTCGAGAGTTTTTACTTCTATGTGTGTGTGTGTGTGTTAATTGTAGGATGGCAGTGTGCTATAATTATCGTGGGCTCTGTGGTTGGAAAAGTTTTGTGTGATGAGGGCTCGAGGTTGAGAAAGGGGTTCTGACAAAGACTCAAAGATAGGAAAGAGAGAGAGAGAGATACTGAGAGAAAGAGAGGGAGTTGAGTCAACAGCTGGCATTCCAGACACTCGCTCCCTGAAATAGCCCTTCCCTTCTTATCTCCATCCATTTCTCGCTAGTCTACCATCCGTAATTTGCTGTGATTCGCAAATGCAGGCATCTGAGGCTCGCAATGCCTGTCAATCTGAAAATGACAGTAAACACAAGTCATGAGGGTGTTCATCTGTGCATAAACCACAGTGGTGAGGAATGAGAGATCAGACGGAGAGAGAGAGAGAGAGAGAGAGAGAGAGAGAGAGAGCTTTAACAGAAAGATGGAAGGAATGTTGATGAGAGCGTGAAGTTGAGGGACAGATGACGTTAGGAAAACGGATTAGGAGGCATTTGTTTTTGGAGGAGAGTAGCTAATAATAGACCCTTTAGTGGTGCTTTAGGCGTCGTTGCATAAATTGATTGTATTCTCTTTTTTGTTTTCATGAGATGCTTTGACATATCAGGCTGATGACAAAATTACAATGATTATTTTTTATAAATGATATTAAAGATTTTAAACATTATTTATGGTTATTTCATCCAAAAATGAAACTCTCAAGTGGTTCTTTCATTTCAACAGAACAGAAGATGGCGGTTTACGAAAAGAAGATTTTGATGAATGTTAGAAACTGATACCCTTTGACATTGAGGAAAATTAAATATATTGTAGAAGTCAATAGTTATTGGTTTACAACATTTTGCAAAATAACTTCTTTTGTGTTCAACGAAAAAAAGAAACAGGTTTGTGCAAATAAAGGGTGAGTAAACGATGAGAAAATTTTCAGTTTTGGGTGAACTATGTCTTTAAGGTTTACTAATGTTAATGATTTTGCTAATGAGGTCTCTAATGTTCACCAGTACTGTATTTATTTGATTAAAATACTTTAAAAAACATTTTTTTTTTTAGGAGAATTGCTAACAATAAAACCTTTAGTGATGCTATAGGCATAATTGCATAAACTGCATGCTTTCTCTTTTGTTTTCATGAGATGCATTGACATTTCAGGCTGATGCCAAAACGACAATGAATATTTTCATAAATGAACAATAATAAAGATTTAAAACAGGGGTTATTTTACCCAAAAATGAAACTGTATTCTGATGTGGTTCTAAACCTTTATGAGTTTACACAACAGCTAAACACAACAGAGGATGATTGTCGACAAAAAGACGATTTTAAAGATTATTAGAAACTGATAACCATTGACATTGAAGGCAAAATAAATATAAAAAAATTATGTCAAAGGTTACCGGTTGACAACATTTTTCAAAATAACTTCTTTTTTGTTCAACAGAAAAAAACAGGTTTGTGTGAGTGAAGTTTAAGTAAATTATGAGAGAATTTCAGAATTTCAGTGTTGGGTGAACTATCACTTGATTTTTATCACAATGATTTTGCTAATGAGGTCTCCTATGTTCACCAGTGAAATATTTATTTGATTAAAACACTTAAAAAAAGGTAATATTGTTATATTTTAGAATTTCATTGTGGTGCAATATTTTCACCAGTTTCATTTTTTTTCTCTAATTTAATTATGGATTTTGTCATTATCAGTGTTTATTTTTTTCCAATTCAAATTTTTGGACACCATGACACATTCTACTTTTCAGGATTCTTATATTAATAGATTGTTTAAAAGAGTAGCATTTACTTAAAATATTTGGTAACATATATCACTTTACAACCACTTTTGATCAGTTACACTGTAAAAAATGCTTGGTTTTACACAATTCCTTTATGTTGTCCCAATGGAAATCTATTGATTAACCGTAAGAGTTTTTACAATTTTCAGTTCTTTGAACATGTAACTATTAAGCTGTCCTACAAAAACCCTTAAAGTGTGTTAATTAAGCTCATTTTATGTGTAAAACTGTCCATGATCAAAAAAAGTTAAATGAATAATTTTTTTATACTTTCGAATGGTAAAATATAACAGTTCAAGAACATGTTCATGTAACATAAAAAGACATTTTTGTCCATACAATGAAAACTAGAACTGTTTGGTAATCAAATTCTACAATAAAAGATGTTCAGTGAATGTATAAAATTGATAAACAGCATTTTCTTGAAGCCTTTGTTCACCAGAATGACAAATCTAGTGTCTTCTCATGCCATGCAGTCACACTATATCCTATTACTGTAAAGATTTTCACAGATTGACTAAATCCAGCAGAGAAAATCAACATTGACTCTTATATGCAGCATGTGTCACCAATGCAGCATGTCTGATTTAATTCTGTGCCGAGAGAGAGAGAGAGAGAGAGAGAGAGAGAGAGAGAGAGAGAGAGAGAGAGAGAGAGAGAGAGAGAGAGAGAGAGAGAGAGAGAGAGAGAGAGCATCTAATCAGTCAACAGTATAATCGCGACTAGCACAGTTTGTCCTCAGGCTTAGTGTGAGTTCACTTCAGAAAGTTCACTTGATATCTTCACAAGTATGCAGCTAGTTCATGGATGTCACTGACAGGCCTCAAGGGATGGTTTTGTAATGACATGAATAAATATAAGGGAAGCTAAAATTCTGTTTCCTAAACAATATTATATATCTTTGTGCAATATTAAGAGGGTCGTGGCCTGAAAAAAATTAAGCTAAGAGAGAGAGTCTGTGTTAATGTTTGGTGTTTGTGATTCCCTCAGGATCAGTTTACAACTGTAATTAACATAAATTTTTGCCAATCCGATCATAAGGGCATGATGCTAAATGTATAAACAAGATCTAATGTGTTTTGAGCAATTTGAAAACGCATTTGATTGCACAGTTTTCATAAAGTAAATACTCATATAGTCAAATGTGTTTGAAAATCCACATAAGACCATTTACTCTCACTGACCGAACATATGGTTATTATGAGAAAGTGCACCAAAACAAGGTGCTCATGTGCTTCATTGTGTTAAACTAAAACACACTGATTGTGATATTTCTATATTTTGCATGTATGTATTGCATATACACTCACCGGCCACTTTATTAGGTACACCTGTCCAACTGCTCATTAATGCAAATTTCTAATCAGCCAATTAAATGGCAGCAACTCAATGCATTTAGACAAGTACACATGGTCAGGATGATCTGCTGCAGAAACAGAGCATCAGAATGAGGAAGAAAGGTGATTTAAGTGACTTGGTTGTTGGAGCCAGACAGGCTGGTCTGAGTATTTCAGAAACTGCTGATATATTGAGATTTTCACGCACAACAATCTCTAAGGTATACAGAGAATGATCCCAAAAAAGAGAAAATATCCAGTGAGCAGCAGATCTGTGGGTGCAAATGCCTTGCTGATGCCAAAGGGCAGAGAAAGGCCAGACTAGTTTGAGCTGATAGAAAGGCAACAGTAACTCAAATAACCACTCATTACAACTGAGGTATGCAGAAGAGAATCTCTGAATTCACAACACAACGGTTCAGGATGTTGGTGTGGGTGTAATGGTATCGGGGATATTTTCTTGGCAAACTTTGGGCCCATTAGTACATAAGCAAGATGTCATAAAGCGCAAATCCAAAGTCTGGTTTCTTGAGCATGACAATGAGTCCACTGTACTCAAATGGCCTCCACAGTCACCAGAACTCAATCCATTAGAGCACCTTTGAAATGTGGTGGAACAGGAGATTTGTATCATGAATGTGCGGCCGACAAATCTGCAGTAACTGCGTGATGCTATCATGTCAATATGGACAAAATTCTCTAAGGAATATTTCAAGTGTTGAATCTATTCCATGAGGAATTAAAGTAGTTCTGAAGGAAAAAGGGGGGTCCAACAAAGTACTAGTAAGGTGTATCTAATAAAGTGGCAGGTGAATGTATGTTGCACAGTACATCATCATTAAAATTCTTAACTGCTTTGCATTTTCGAACTGGCTAATCACTGTAAATTCATACATATCTCATTCATACATCTGCTTATGTGTGTCATCCATGTTTAGAGTTAAACCATCATGCTTACTTTTTTCTTGAGAATGGGTTGTATTTCAATACTATTTCTATAATATACAGAAGGACCTTGGTCTGAAAAGATTCAAGGACCCCTTAATATATGGGGAATCTCAGAGAGACAGTGTTGTGTTTTTGTTTGTGATTCTCTCAGCTGCTGATCAATACAAAACACAGGCATTTCCAAAGTCGCCCAGTGTGAATGTTTTGTTTTTGCTTGGACTAAAGGACAGAATACAAAAGTGGCGAACACTACGGCTGTAAATGTACAAAATAGAGACTCAAAATATAGTAGCAAAGCCATTCAAAAAAACTAATATAGGCTGAGACAGGAAAAAAAAAAGCATTTAAATTGCCTGGTGGCATCAACACGCTTCAGCAAATATATTCAGTTTTTTTTTTTTGGCAGTGTCTGGACTCATTTGAGAAAAGCGAATGAAAATTGACAGGGAAAATGAACAGAATGTGGAATGACAGAGGGTGGCCATTCATCAGTCATGGAGGGAGATGAGGAGGATTATTATTATTGTGACATCTCACACATATTCACCCTGTGATCCAGTCACTCGTCTGCGGGTCTGTCATTGTGGATGATGATTGCGCAGTTCAAATCTTAAAACAAACTGAAAATTCACCTTCCGTCAGTTTGCGGTGAGCCGCACATTAAGTTAAAATCCAAAAATCAAAGGACGTGAAATTGTTTCCAGCTATCTACTAGATGAATTTGTGTTTTCAGAGTGAGAGCAGAGAAATTGGCGGCATCATAATTAAGGCATTAGCCCATGCCAGCCCTCAGCCAAATTAGTCAATAGTGAAATTGTACGAGCATGCGCAACAAATAATAGCTTTATTGCTTGCCTTTGTGTGTGAACGGAGCAAATGAATAATGCATCATGCTGTTTGTTTCAAAAGATTAATTTATCGTCTGAGTTAGTGCTGATCGTCGTGACTAAAATATAAAATACACAGGGCAGGAAATAATAGAGGCTGATTGTGTAAAATGCAGGAGCAAAATAGCTTAATGGAGTCTACTGAAGCATGATGCAATTATAATAACAAGTATTTGCACAGCAGCACTGTACACTGTCAGAAATAGAAGTTATTTAACACTGTCTGTATTTGATGATTCACGTGTTTCTTTTATTTATTTACAGTTATGAGTTGCATTATAGGAACTTGATCTCTTTTCTCTAGACTTTTGACGTAGAAAATTCAACACTGCAGTTTAACAAAGTGACTTATATTTACATTTTAGTCATTTGAAACTATACATTGGATAAGAAACAATAGAGTTGTAACAGAAAATGTACTGGCGGTTTATTACCAGGTTTTTGTACCGTAATTTACAACAACAATCTTGACAATATATCACTTTAAACTAATAAAAATGGCAATAAAAGTCATCTTTTCAAAGTTTTCAACATCAAAAGTTGTTGGAGAAAAGATTAAGATCCCATAGTGCAGGGGTCGGGAACCTTTTCTCATCAAAGAGCCATTTCAGATTTTTTTGACAATTTTTATTCCAAAATGGATTAATTTACTTTCTCAAAATTCTATACACAATCACCCTATAATGACGATGTGACAAAAAACTAATTGTAGCAAATCTTTTTCAAAATAAAAAACCTGAAAAATCACATATACATAAGTATTCACAGCTTTTGCTTAAAACTTTGTTAATGCACCTTCGGCAACAATTACAGCCTCAAGTCTTTTTGAATATGATTTCACAAGCTTGGCACACCTGTCTTTGGGAATTTTTGCCCATTCCTCTTTGCAGTACCTCTCAAGCTCTATCAGGCTAGATGGGAAGCGAAGTTGTACAGCCATTTTTAGATCTCTCCAGAGATGTTCAACAGGATTTAGGACTGGGCTCTGGCTGGGCCACTCAAGAACATTCACCGAGTTGTTGTGAAGCCACTCCATTGATATTTTGGCGATATACTTTGGTTCATTATCCTGCTGGAAGATAAATCGTCGCCCCAGTCTGAGGTCAAGAGCACTCTGAAGCAGGTTTTCATTCAGGATGTCTCTGTACATTGCTGCATTCATCTTTGCCTCTATCCTGACTAATCATCCTGTTCCTGCTGCTGAAAAACATCGCCACAGCATTATGCTGCGACCACCATGCTTCACTGTAGGGATGGTATTAGCCTGGTGATGAGCGGTGCCTTGTTTTCTCCAAACATAACGCCTGGCATTCACTCCAAAGAGTTCAAGTTTAGTTTCGTTAGACCAAAGAATTTTGTTTCTTATGGTCTGAGAGTCCTTCAGATGCCTTTTGGCAAATTCCAGGGGGGAGTGGCTTGTGTCTATCCACTCTACCATACAGGCCTGATTGGTAGATTGCTGCACAGATAGTTGTCCTTCTGTAAGGTTCTCCTCTCTCCACAGAAGAACGCTGGAGCTCAGACAGAGTGACCATCAGGTTATTGATCACCTCCCTGACTCTTCTCCCCCGATCACTCAGTTTAGATGGCCGGCCAGCTCTAGGAAGAGTCCTGGTGTTTCCAAGGATCTTCCACTTACAGATGATAGAGGCCACTGTGCTCACTGGAACTTTCCCCAGCCTTGCGTCGTGAGATAATCCTGTCTCGGAGGTCTACAGGCAATTCCTTTGCTTCATGCTTGGTTTGTGCTTTGACATGTTATGTCAGCCCTGGGACCTTATATAGACAGGTGTATGCCTTTTCAAATCATGTCCAATCAACTGAATTTACCACAAGTAAACTCTAATTAAGCTGCTGAAACATATCAAGAATGATCAGTGGAAACAGAATGTACCTGAGCTCAATTTAGAGCTTCATGACAAAGGCTGTGAATACTGATGTACATGTGATTTTTCAGGTTATTTATTTTTATTAAATTTGCAAAACTTTCAAAAAATCTTTTTTTTTTCCACATTGTCATTATGGGGTATTGTGTGTAGAATTTTGTGGAAATACACTAATTTAATGAATTTTGGAATAAGGCTGTAACATAAAAATCTAGAAAAGTGAAGCGTTATGAATACTTTCCGGATGCATATATATATATATGCACATTTCTTTGTTATAGCCATATATATATGGCTGTGTGTGTGTGTATTATATATTTCAAAATGGATTAAATTAATTTATTTCCTCGAAATTCTACACATAGTACCCCATAATGACATTGTGAAAAAACATAAAAAAAAAAAAATAATATATATATATATATATATATATATATATATATATATATATATATATATATATATATATATATATATATATATATATATATATATATATGTACTGTATATATATATGTGTGTGTGTGTGTGTGTGTGTGTGTGTGTGTGTGTGTGTACTACTATATATACTGTATACCACTGATGAATGTTGTTTGAATTTACGTGTGCGAGGTTACCGTAATGCAAGTTGTTTGCCCTTCATTATTGTGATGTTATTTATATTTATCCACAATGCAGAACACACGGATTGGGTAAAACAAGTTTTAATTGTAAACTATGTTCTTATGCACTTTGATGTAAAACAAATTAAAATAAAAATGGAATTGTAATTGTATTTTAATAAGAAACTTTTTGCAGAATAAATTTGTAAAAAAATCGCAATGTTAGATTTTTCCAATATTTTGCAGCCCTAATTTACAGATATTTTTACATTGTATGTGGTACTAAAAAATATGTGTGAAATGAAAAAGCTTACTGAAAATGCACGATTGTATGCGACATTGAGTCAAGTGACTAATTAGGTGTGTGTGATTGCTGTCACCTTGAGCGAAGGTTAATGCAATATGAATCAGTGCTCAAACTGAGACCGTATAAGGAGCCAATCACATTCTAAATTATGCAATACACGGGTGCACTTTCTAATTTATATTGCTCTTTTCACCTGTTAAAAAACATACTGTAGTCTGGAATTATAAAAGCGAGCGAGAGACCAATGTCACTTCTAAAGGTCAGTCGGATTTTATCACTTTCAAACACTATCCCCCTTAACAACAAAGATTCACAGCACATCGCACAGGTCATTTAATTGACCGCCTAATTAAACGTTCCAAAATGCCAAAACGAGCTGCGTCCCGATGACATTTGTGAGATCAAAATGGGTTTTCAGGGAAAACAAAAAAGGAAACTTCAATCTTAAATTGTTCCAATTCAGTACCTGCCCAAAGGCAAAGCAGGGAAGGACGTGCACCATAAATAAGTTAAAGCTTAATTTTCCTTTCATGCTGCATCTGGTGACGGAGTTGCTACTGACCTCAACGGTCTTTCATGTGGAATGAGTCAACCGGCTGAAAGGTGAGCTCTCTTTAAATTGAATATTTTCATTTCGGATGACTTTGCTGTGACATTTTAATCATTTGCGGTATTCATGGCTTTCTGTTAAGTTGAATGACATGACAAAACGACCATATCATTTGTTACCTTTGAGTCAGTATGTTATAAAGAGTGCAAGGAATCAATGTATCATCAGAAATCCCTCACATCGTACAGTAAATGAATTTGTCAGTTCATCATAGTGCTTAAAGGTATAGTTTATTTAAAAATAAAAACTGTCATCATTTACTTCTCCTCCACTTGATGCAAACCTGTCTGAGATATACTGAGGAATGTTGAGAAAACAGAAAACAGCCATTGATTTCCATTGTATTTTTTTGTTCCTACTATAAACATCAATGACTGTTTTTTTTCTAATGTTCTTAAGAATATCTTTTTTGTGTTTAACAGAAGAAAGAAAATCATAAACATTTAGAACTTATTGAGTAAGTAAATGCTGAGGAAATTTGAATTTTTATCTGAACTATCCCTTTAAACCTTTTCTGTGCACACAGTTCAGTATTGCTAGAAGTATTACTACAAATAATAATAATTGTAATAATGATAAAAATACAAAATAACAATTAATAAAGAATGTAATTAATACAAAACAATATTAAAATATTAAGATAAATATTATTATAAAAGGAACAATTAAAAAATAATTAAAATTAATTAAAAAAATTACTAAATTAAATTATTAAAATTAAATAAAAATAAAGAATTATTAAACATGTAAATAAATTAAATATTTAAAGTATAAAAAATTTAACAACATATATATACATATATATATATATATATATATATATATATATATATATATATATATACATACATACATACATACATACGCACGCACGCACGCACGCACGCACGCACGCACGCACGCACGCACGCACACACACACACACACACACACACACACACACACACACACACACACACACACACACACACACACACACACACACACACACACACACACACACACACAGTACATTCAGTTGAAGTCAGAATTATTAGCCCCCCCTTTGAATTTTGTTTTTCCTTTTATAAATATTTCCCAAATTATATTAAAAATAGCAAGGATTTTTTCACAGTATGTCTGATAATATTATTTCTTCTAGAGAAAGTCTTATTTGTTTCATTTCGGCTAGAATACAGTTTCAGTTTTGCATTCTAAATGTCAAAGATAAAATAAAACAGTTATTAGAGATTATATATACACATACACATACTGAAAGGTTCAGTATTTTACCACATTCAGCAAATAAATTAACTGAAAAATCATGTACTGACAAATTCTTTTGTTTTTGTTGATTTTTTACTTTTTTCTCATTTTGGTTGATGAACATACATGCAACACACTGATGTGTTTTAACACACACACATACAGCATTTTATGTGATATTCATAGGTTGTAGATTCGAAGGTCAATTTGGTCCATGTAAAAATCATTTCGTGCAAGTCAGAACGCTTCATCTACAGTGTAAAGTGCAAGTGCATTGCTGTAAACATGGAGAGGATGAGGTTTAAAACTTTTGGCCCGGATTTCCTTTCATACAAAACTACTCATTAAATAAGTACATGTGTGTAGATGAAACACTGAATTTGGTTTAAATTATTGTAGGAATTTACCTTCACTATAATTTTACTCACACAATTCACAGCTGCAAAAGAACAGATTACAGCCAAAAAGAGCCTGTCTACAGCACTGACCATAAAACTGCTTTAAAAGTGCCGTGTTGTGTTTCAGACAATGGACGATATTTGCGTAAATGTAAAGCAACCAGAAAATGAAAATGATGAACAGCGTGTACAAGAAGACAAGAGAGAGGAAGCTACAGCGGAAGAAAAGCTAATCAGTGCTAATGAGCCTTCATGGAAACCATGGCCACAATCACGCTCACAAATCAGAGGTGAGGTGGAAGATTTAAGTCACCATTTCTTCTTCATCATCCATGATCTAACTCTATCAATCTTTAAAAACATCATAGAGTCATAACAGCTCACCCAAAAACAAAAGTTCCCTTACCATTTCCTCACACTCTACACTTTTATGATTTATTCTTCTTCTGTTAAACACAAGATATCTTGAAGAATGCTGAAGGAAAAACAGCCATTGACATGTATGATATAAGAACAAAAAATACTATAAAAGTCAATGGAAGCATTTTTCCAGCATTCTTCGTTATATCTTCCTTTGCTGATTGAAGAAATAAACAGGTTTGGATCAAGTAAAGGATGATTAATGATGGCAGAAATTTCATTCTTGCTTGAACTATCCCTGCTATAACAACTAATGTTAATGTATGTGTCTGTATTTGTATCTGTTATGTGTATGTGTTTGCATCTGGCCAGAGTGTGTGCTGAATGTGAAGAAGCTCCTGGTGTCTCTCGCCAGCATGGAGTGGTACTGTTATGCTCTGTTAGGGATCATCACAGCTCTAATGAGCTTCTTCATGGACATGACTGTGGCGAAGCTGCTAAACGGTGAGCGGTTCCACCATGTCACTCAGAAAGCGTTTGGTAAATAATTTACATAGAGATGAATGCAGGTCGGCTAACTGTTTGAGTCGTTCTAGCAGCTGAATGTTGCAAGGTCTTTCAAAAACAGGTTTGACCTTACAGTTTCTCACCTCGGTCTGTGTCCTTCTCTCTCTCTTATTAGCCCACCAGTGGCTGTATGGCTGTCTGAAGGGTCACCACCTGCTGCAGTTCCTCTGCTGGACGCTTTACCCAGCCTGCCTCTGTGCTCTGTCCACCAGCTTCGCCCACAGCGTCTGCCCATACTCTGCAGGTTACACAGCACTTAGAAATTAGGGCAATCATTTTGTTTCATTTAATTTAATTTAATTTTTATTCAGTACATTAAAAAAAGTTACACATTAAATTAATTTCAGGTCTACCAAATTTTGTCATCACTTTAGATACTTCTTACTTACAGTATAGGCATGTTTAATACAGTGTATGTGTAATTATTTAAATCTGTCAAACTATATATAAAAAAAGAAAAAAAAAGGGGAAGCCGATCTAAAATGAAAATGGAGTTACCTCACCTGCTTTGCACATTAGAACAAAAGCATTCAACACACAGAAAAATAAAACATGTAGTCAGTTTTTGCCTTTTTAAAATTAAAAATGCTCTGCTTTACTTTACCAGTTTGATTTATACAATCTGAGAATACTGATATATAACTTCCTAGAAGTTGGAAGAATGAAAAGCATAATTATTGTCCATAATAATATGTACTAAAACAGTTATCATGGGCAGATTTACAACATGCACAAATATTAAAATGGAAAAATAAAATAAAAAAATTATATAATATTATTAATAATAATATAATAATATATATTATTTATTTAATATTATTATTTGTTAATAATAACAACAGTAATAATGATAAAAACCTCAAACATCTGTCTAAATTCAAGCCATTTTTATTCCAGAGAAATTTTCAAACAGTGATTCATGCCTTCATAACAACTCATCTGAATTACTGTAACTCTATTATGGCATTTCTCAGTCTTCTCTCTCTCTCGTCTGCAGCTAGTACAACATGCGGCTGCTAGACTACTCTCTGGCACCCTCAAGTATGCGTCAGTAACTCCTATTTTAGCTGCACTTCACTGGTTACCCATTAAATACAGAAATGATCTTAAATTTATATTATTTGCTTACAAAGCCATCAATAATCTAGCTCCTCAATACCTTACTGACTTGATTTGCTGTATAGCCCTTCTCGTTCACTGAGACTTATGTTCTCAATTTACTCATCATGCCTAGAACACGCCTTAAAAATGAGGTGATCGAGCGTTTACAGTTGCTGGTCCTAAACTCTGAAACACTCTACCAAATCACATTAGACTTTCCCCCTCTATTTCTGTGTTTAAGTCCCTTTTAAAGCCCTATCTATTTTCTCTTACTGTTAATACGCGGTTTTATTACTTTTATTTGTTAACTTTCTTTTATAATCTGCTTTCTTCTCTGCCTTTAGTACTCCTATATATAGCACTTTGGTCAACTTTGATTGTTTTAAATGTGCTTTATAAATAAATATTGTATTGTATAAAAATACAAAACAAAAATCAATAAATAATGTAATTAATACAAGAAACTGTATACATTCATTAATACAAGTTATTGTTTAACGATGGTTTGTTCTGTAGACTACAAAATATATAGCTTAAAGGGGCTAATAATATTGACCCTAAAATGTTTTTTTAAAAATTTAAAACTGCTTTTATTCTAGCTGAAATAAAACAAATAGGACTTTCTCCAGAAGAAAAAAATATTATCAGAAATACTGTGAAAATTTCCTTGCTCTGCTAAACATCATTTGGGAAATATTTAAAAAAGAAAAATAACTCTGACTTCAACTATATATAAGAGTTTTATATTTTAAAAAGGGTCCTTGTTATAAAAAAGACTAAATAAAATAACTGTTATAGCAAATTCTTTTCAAAAGTAAGCATAATTTTCAAATATATAATTTCATAAAAATTACATTTAATCCACTTGACCCAATCAGTCAGCTCTGCATGGGCCTGACACCCTCGTAAGCAAAGCCGCTGTGAGTGACAGGGACAATTGCATTGGGATTAAGCTGAGGCAATATGAAACATGGACATGTTTAATCATAAACGTCGAGTATTGCTTGAGTAGGTCCGTCAGGTCCATTTGCTCATGCATAATGTTTTTCTCTCGACCCCTCAGGCTCTGGTGTTCCTGAAGCGAGGGCTATTCTCTTAGGAGTGGACATGCCAGATTACCTGTCTCTCTCCAATCTGTTTGCTAAAATGTTTGGCCTGATATGCACACTAGCCGCTGGCAGCACTGTGTTTCTTGGCAAAGTGGTAAAAAAATCTTATATGCAAATGAGGATGTGAAGATTAATCAAAAAATGACATGCTGCTGAATATATTGACCTTAAACTTATTATCTCAATAGGGCCCATTTGTCCATTTATCTATCATGGTTGGTGCATTTATGAACCGTCTGCATGTCTCCTGTCGTGGCGGAAAGCAGGTAGCTAAACTGTAATATAATACATGAACCATACAGTCCACTTTTATTTTATTTTATGAGAACCAGATGGGAATTGTATAGAAGGCTACTTATGCTAATGACTCTTGTGGTGTCATTCATTTGCATCTGGCAGAGAGCAGCTAAAGGAGAAATGTTGGTTGTGGCATCAGCGGTGGGAGTTGCGAGCTGTTTTGGGGCTCCAATAAGCGGTGAGTTCAAGTGTTTACATGACATAATTTTCAACCAAAAATAGAAAAAAATTGGCAACACTTCACTTTCATGACATTAAATATGTGACAACTGTCCTTTAGGGTCATTCACTCAGTTGTCATTTTAAAAGCAAAGATGACATTAGCTGTGTTTCATTTTAGAGGCTGCATCCTCCGAAGGATGCAGACTTCAAAAGTGAGTCCTTCCAAGTCCACACAAGCCGAACCGAGTGTTTTGAAATGAGACGATCTAGCCTACAGAGGACTGATCTCGTCACCAGGCAACCGTAACAGCTGCTGTTAATAGGCGCTAATAACATTTGTAATGACTTTTTTCCAAGTGATTTTAAAACTTACTTAAGCGATCTGAAGGCAAAACAAGATTTACAGAAGCTGGAAATATATTTTCTTTGATCCATACATGTACACATAAAACTGTAAACTGTCTATAAAATCACTCTTTAGTAAGACATGACATACTCTTTTTTTTTTAACATGTGTTCAGATATCCAAGTAAAATAAAACCTAATTCATACATTTAAACTAGAGTTTTCTTTTTAAAAAGTCCTGCTGTTATCAGCGTGCAATGAATCTTGGGACGTTCGAGGCCGCGAAGGATCCACCGGTTGTGTCCTTCATTACCTTGGAAACAAAGGATGCATTTTTAGGCTGCGTTAGAAGGAGCATTCAAATTTTTTCGAAATGAGACAGCCTTCGTCAGGCCACGATGACGCAGCGCACTTCGAATGCATCATGTGGAGGATGCAGCCACTGAAATGAGACACAGCTTCTGTTTGAGATGTCTTTGCGTTGCTATGACAACTTGACATAAACAAATACATCATAGTCAGTCTTTGTCATTGTCATGACAGCTTTACATTACCAAGACAATAAAACTTGTCATAAATCTGTCATAAACATGATTGTTATGAGGCCACTATATTTTAGTCATGAATTTTAGAACAGCGTCATAAAAAATTTTCTTGACCTCGACTACAGTGCTACAAATTGAATTTGTCAGTAAAATGTCATTAAATATTAAGTATTGACACTTTCACTGATACCCTTTAATGACAAATTAATTTTGTTTTACTAAAATAGTAATCAGAAAAATATTCAAGACAATGGCCTTGACCTAAGTCTGGTGAGTCTGTCTTATATTCATCTAGTTGCTGTATCATGTCCCATGTGATTTCTGTTTACATCATGCGTTTCCTTTGTTCTGTTTTCCCACCGTTTGTTAATGTTTCCACCTGTGTCACACCCCTGTATGTATTCAGTTCAATCATGTCCTGTGTGTTCATAACCCTGAGTTTGTTTAGTTCTTTGTTCGGTATTGTATATGTCACATGTCCTTGTCCTGCCTGCAGTTTGATGTTTCAGTGCCTGTTGTGAGTGTTTTTTGCAAATAAAAATGTGTTGTTGTTTTTTTATAATCCCTGAGGTCTGTGCAATTGTGAGTCCACCATGACAGGCTTCATGACAATTATGTTTATGACAGTTTTATGACACATTTTGTTGTCATTTAGACAAAAACAGTTATGTATTTGGTTATGTCAAGTCATAACAAAGACACAATCGTACGCTTGCTTGAGTAAGTGAATGAATGAAAATTGTCATAAGCATGAAAAAAATCTCCTTCATATTCATATCATCTGTCACGGCAGGATTATAAAGGTGGTGTGCCTGTTACAGAGTGTTACTGAAGAATTATATGTACATTGTCATTTTGGGGATCCTGAAAACAATGATTGATGCATGATATAAGATGCGTTTGTAGCAGAAGCTCCTGAAATAGATGCATCTCATTGGAACCAGTTTGTCACAAAAGAAGACTATACGATTAGAAAAATTAGTTGGCTTGGCATTTTAGTATGCCATTATATAGTACATTACTCGTACAATGATACACAGTTAAATGTTAAATTCCTGTCGGTGTATGGGTTAGTTTTATTATTATCTTTATACAGCATGGAAGAGCAACACTCAAAAAAATCGTGTTGCTGCTTTTTCAAACTGCCAGGAATCAGCTGAATCAACACAATTCCTGAGTTTTTTTGTCACAACTTAATTGTATTGTTCAATCAACAACTTTTTTTTAAACAATAAAGTCAACTTAATTGATTTGTGTTGGGACAACAAGAAGGAATTGTGTGAAACTCAGCATTTCTTACAGTGGATCAGATTTAAAACTACTCGTCTGACTGAAGAAAGTCATATACATCTATGATGACTTCAGGGTGAGTAAATTATGGGGTAATTTCCATTTTTGGGTGAACTACTCCTTTATCATGGAAAAAAAAAAGACTGTGTGTGTTCAATCAAATTTTATTTATTTTAAAAGGTTTTTGGCCCCAATAACAGTTCATACTAGCGTATATGTGTAAAGCCCAGAGGGTGCTTTGGGTTTTAGAAGAAATCAATAAATTACAAATAATTTATTGAAATCTTTGTCAATAATATGGAGTCATGAAAGTGTAGTCTGATTTAATATATTAAATTGTATTTACCATTTAAAATCCAAATGACAATCAGTTGGTAGCCAGCACTGTCAGCTGACCTTTGGCTCATGTTTATCTCTGTCTCATTGTCACAGGCGTTCTCTTCAGCATAGAGGTGATGGGGACTCATTATTCAGTCAGCGATTATTGCCCCTGCTTCTTTGCAGCGGCGTGCGGCGCCATCACCTTCAGGCTGCTTTCTGTCTGTATTGGAGATCAAGGTAAGAGCTTTACACTTCCTACAGCGCCACCTAATGGATGCTTTTGCTGTCTTTGCAGTAATCTCATTTACCGCTGTGCTTTTAGATTGCATTAGGGGATGCTATGAATTGACATTATTGAATTTAGATATGATTACACAGCCTGAAGGATATACGAGAGAAATTATTCAATATTTATTTAATCTCTTTCCGCAGACACAATCCAAGCCCTGTTTAAGACCAGCTTTTCTACTGATCTGCCTTTTCAGCCTTTTGAAATAATAATTTTTGCTCTGCTTGGGTAAGCTTGTGGTTAAGAGATTGGCAACAGACAGTGAAAAGTTAAATACAACTTACTCATATCTGTAACCTTATGGGTATTTATGAAAGAGTAACTGTTCTAATGGTTTTTTTCTCTCTCTCTCTGATTCAGGCTGTTTTGCAGTATTCTCAGCTGTATTTACTTACTCTGTCATCGCTGGGCTCTGCGTTTTGTCAAAACAAACAAACCCATTAGCACATTTTTGGCAACAGAGTGAGCGAAAAGATTAATTTCCACAGACTGGAAATCATATCACACTGTTTAATAGATTTGACAGACTTGCCACTAATCAAATACTTTTTTTTCTTCTTGCATATTTCCCCCTTATTTTGCATATTATACTATTTGAAAGAGCTTTTCTCTAGCTTTTGTTTTATAATATAGTCCAAACATATGAGATTACTAGTAAAATCTTGCTGTAATTTAGAATTATATTTTTTTAGGTTCATTTTCTAATTTTATAAGAATAATAACTAAAATAATTATAGTCTTCAAAAAATTCATTTCTTTTTTAAAAGAAAACACTTTACTTTCATTTTACAAATAACATCATCATTCAAATATTATATTAAATATTATTAAATGTTAAATAAATTAAATATTCTATATTATATTAAATAATATATTATTTTAATTTTGGTTGTACCATGCTGGTAGAACAGGGTTTTACAAACTAACAAACAGACTTCAATAAAAACCTTTATATATTTGTTGAAAAATTAAACTAGAGAACTAAAACTTAACTATCAATAAGAGCACGTCATGATTTTGCCAAGTAGGATGCGAACAAAGGCTCATTGTGAAAACATACCCCTGTATACATTTCTGAAGATTGTGAATTATTTAGCCAAAGCAACAATACGTACGGCTGCATTTCAACTTTAAAACAAAAGCTAGAGGGCGATATGATGTCACCGACCACATACCTCCTTGTGGAAAGCTGTTCCGCTGTTTGCCCAGTAGCTCGCCATTTAAGTTGGCAGACTTGAGACGCAGAGAGAAGTTGACCGCAACAATGGGGTTTGAGTCTGGCAAAGAATGATTCCAGAAAGCAGGTAAAACAAAAACAAAAGGCAAAAAATAATAGAAACAAGTAAATAAAAGAGTGAGAATGTGGTACGATCTGAAAATGTGGTAAAAATCAGGCAGCCGTGAGGGCTTTTCTTTTTCTGGATTGCTTTTGAAAACACTGTCAGTTGGGTTTAGGAAAGAGGGATCGTGGGGGAATCGGACAGTCGGTCAGTCAGTCAGTCAGTCAGTCAACAGCAGCCTCTGGTGGATTTACACGAAAGCAGCAGGCAGGAATGGTATCCATGAGAGAAAATTGAGATCTGAAAAAGCATACATAACGACCTCTGGTCAACAGCAAAATTGCAAAAAAAAAAAAAATTGCAAAAAAAAAAAACGTACCTTCTGTGACGTATTTCATGATCTCCAAAAATGTATATGGGGCACTTATCAATAATGAGCTTGGGTTGGATGCGATCCAGGATCCAGGATTAACATCTATGTTGATCCTGGAACATAATTTTTGTTAGAAAAAGTCAAAGTTATTCTTGTCTTATACCATACTTACTGTATCATACTTATTCCTTACTATAACTATAAATTATTACCAAAGTCAGAGGAGAATAATAGTTGGATAACACTCATGTAAAAGTGCATAAACTTAACCAAAAGCGGTAAACACATCCCTTAATCCTGATTAGCTGATTTCAATGTTTTTCCAGGATCAATTTAGATGTTAATCCAGGAACATGTCCTACTTGGTGAAATCGGGTTGCTGAAAAATTAGACAACATAAATCAGAATAAATAGAAAACTCCTGAAATATGCTTTAAAAATTGCTCCTTTATTTTTAGACAACTACAAAGAGGACTAAGCAATGTTCTTAAAATTGAGGAAATTGCAGGTTGTTCACTAATTTTGATCTCCAGTATGTTTACAGATTTGTGTTTTGATATTTTGCTGTGATCTAACCCAGATGTGCCTTTTGTTTACATTCCTAATATCCAGAAAGTCACTTTATTCAGCCATAGTGGCATTTCTTCTAGCCTGCTTTACATTTTATCACTCGGCGGGACATTTCATAGCTTCTGAGGTGAGGATATAGGCCTATTTCTGGAAAATTGGCAGTGAATCAATCTTAGGTGTTCATGACTTGTACTTTACTCTCTTTGGTTTTCTAATAGCTCACAATGAGGCAGCTGCTTACTTCGATGCTAGATGGCACTTCCTGGTATAGCATTTCCCAGAATATATCTGCACTGCCTGAGCCACAAAACACATTCTGGCAGGCCTGGAATCCACCAGGCAAAAGTTACTTCCATACGCTGACATTTTTCATTATCGCCAAGGTGAAATGCATTGAGTATCAATTAGATTATTATTGTGTTTATCTGTCATCAGCTCATTTTGTGATTTCTAACATCTCTCTGTAAGGTGGGGCTGCTGGTCGTGGCTTGTACTTTACCTTTACCTGCTGGTTATTTCATGCCAGTATTTGTTTATGGTGAGTCAAGCAGTCAAATCATGGGATTTACATTATATGCTAATTCATTCATTCATTTATTTTCCTTCACCTTAGTCTCTTTATTAATCAGGGGTTGCCACAGCGGAATTAACTCCCAACTTATTCAACTTATGTTTTACACAGTGTATGGCCTTACAGCTGTACCAGTGCTAAGAAACATCTATACACTCTCATTCAAATACACACTTTGGGCAATTTAGTTTATTTAAATCACCTGTAGCGCATGTCTTTTGACTGTGGGGGAAAACGGAGCACCCAGATGAACACAGGGACAACAACCTTTACACAGAAACGCCAACTGGTCCAGCCGGAGCTCGAACCAGCAACCTTCTTGCTGTGGGTGAGGCGAAAGTGCTAACCACTGAGCCACATGTGCTAATTCAATAAAATTATAAGAATACATAAATGATTCAATAAATAATAAAGATAATATAATTATATAAAATTGTTATCAGTATTATAAAAACTGTTAGAACTAAAATGTGATTAGATAAAAATAAGAATTAAATAAAATAGAAATAAAATAGAATATAATGCTAATATTATAATAAAATGGTGAGGAAAAAACATGACTACACACACTACACACAAAATACGCTAAATATTGAAAGAAATGCTATGAAAAAAATGATAAAATGTCTAAAACATATGATAAAATTTAAATAGTGAGTAAAATAAAAGTAAGAAAATAAAAATAAAGATAATGATAAAAAGTGAATATAAACAAACACATAATAATAACAATTACGATAATAATATAATATAGTAATTATTATGACAAAAATCATAACTGAAAACGTAAACGAAATACACATTAAAGTGTGATAAAATTCTTAAAAAACTTAAATAAAAATAACTAAAAACTATTAAGAAAATAGAAATATATTTACAAATGTTTGATAAAAGTTAAAATACATAAACAAACAATTCATAAATATAAAAAATGGTAATAATCAAATAAATTAAAAATAAATAAAATATTGCAATTACAGTAATACATGAAAATAATTATTTTAAAATTGTGTATAAAGTGAATATATAAATAATATGTGATAAAACTATCAAATAAAATATTAAAACAAAATGAAATAAAATATTTTGTTGCGCGGGGCAGCACAGTGGCGCAGTGAGTAGCACAATCGCCTCACAGCAAGAAGGTCTCTGGTTCGGTGGGTTTCCTCCGGGTGCTCTGATTTCCCACCAGAAGTCCAAAAACATGTGATACAGGTGAATTGAGTAAGCTAATTTTTCCATAGTGTATGTGTGAATGAGTGTATAAGGATGTTTACCAGTGATGGGTTGCAGATGAAAGGGCATCTGCTGTGTAAAACATGTGCTGGATAAGATGGCGGTTCATTCCGCTGTGGCGACCCCAGATTAATAAAGGGACTAAGCCTAAAAGAAGCCGAAAATAAAATGAACTAATAAATTTTGTTGTGGTATAGCCTATATCAAACTGTGAAAAAAATGCAGTTAACAATATATTTCAATGTATCCATTTCACCCAGTATGTTTAATCATTTCAATCTTAAGAAAAAAAGTAAACCAATATGCCTACCTGTGTTATGCAGGTGCAGCAGTGGGTCGTTTTATCGGCGAAGGCTCTTTCTATCTGCTCTCAGGTGGAATCTCATCAGGGAAGAGCCTGATAAACCCAGGCGGCTACGCTTTAGCAGGTAAACAAACTTATTACCCTGTCAACTTTCTGAAGGGAGATTATCAACCCTGCAGGCTCACAGGGACGATAAGACATGTCTTGTGTTGATGGACCCATATTTTTCGCTCTGTGTGTGTGTGTGTGTGTGTGTGTGTGTGTGTGTGTTTGTTGTGTGTGTGTGTGTGTGTGTGTATGTGTGACAAACGAAACACAAATTAATAAAATGACATTGTAGTGTTGAGGCGGTTTGCTTTGTGTCCTCGTAATTTATAACTGTTTATAAACAGCTCATAACGTTAGCTAAGTTTTTTTTACATTCAAAATTTGGATTTCCGGGGTGTGGTAGACCATAGGCTATATATATATATATATATATATATATATATATTTTTTTTTTTTTTTTACTATAACATACGCCTACGGAGAGTCATAAATCTCAAAAACCAACCTGTGTGTGTTTTCAGGAGCGGCTGCTTTCTCTGGGGCCGTGACACACACACTTTCTCCTGCCCTGCTGGCGGTGGAGATGACCGGTCAGTGTTCCTATGCTGTTCCCGCTCTGGTGGCGACGCTCGTGTCCAATGCTGTGGCTCGGGCTAAACACAGGCCGTCTTTCTATGATGGCATATCGCTTATTAAACGGCTCCCGCACCTGCCGTCTCTCATCCGCGCATGTCCGAAGTGAGTAAAGCGTCGATCAATCATCTGCCTTCAGGCGCCTGCATTTTAAATTAAACTGCATTTTTCTTGAGGTGACACTGCCTCATGGTGCTTTCTGCCATTCATGATTTTGAGGGGAGACATGGTTTGAAATCAGAGTTAATCATAGGCTGTTTTATGTTCGTAAGAGATACTGTGACTCTTTCAATGTGGCGATGTCACTGCCATTGCATTCATATCGCAATACATGTAGCAGAAAGACCGCAGTTAAATGAGGGATGTAAACAATAACAGTGGTCCTAATCATTGACTGTATAAAATGTATTTCCTGCATTTTGTTTTTAAGTTCCATACCTTCCAAAAATCCCAAAAGGTCCACGTTAATAAATATGGCAGCCATTTTATCATTAAGATGTGATTAATGTGTTGTGGACCTTTTGAGATTTTTGAAAGGGATGGAACTTAAAAACAAAATACAGGAAATACATTTTTTACAGTCAATGATTAGTACCACTGTTATTGTTTACATCCCTCATTTAACTGCGGTCTTTCTGCTATATGTATTGTGATATAAATGCATTTTCAGATGGTTTAATAGCATTCTTTGGGAAATAAATCTTGGATTTAGGCAGATTATGGTGATTTTTGTAGGGGAATTTATCAAGGATAAAAAAAAATAAACAAATATCAAGTAAAAAAAAAATATTGGTTTTCTGGAATGTCAAACAGTACTCAGAAATCCAATAATAAAATGTAAGATAAAATAACAATGTACAGGCTTCATTGTATTAATAAAGTATTCGTTTATTAAAGTTACAAAAGTTATACTTTTTTTGTGCCCGAATGCTTCAATTTTCCTTCAGATGCAAATTAAAACAATCAAAACCCTTTAAAATACATGCAAATGATAAACTTTATCTCTGTTTTGGTTAAACTTTGGAGTTACTCCACAATTCTCATGCATTCTCAAATGGTGCTGATCAACTACAACGCAACGTTGCATATCCTGTGATGTGACTATTGCGGATGAGCACATTCCGATATCGATAATTTTTTTTTAAAAAGTAGCCTTTTGAAAGGCTGTACTTTCTAAAAATTAATAATAAATTGCCAACAAATTCAAGATAAAGGTGCAAACAAATGCATTCTGTCAAAGATTGATTCTATAAATCAACCTTAATATTCAACAATAATATTGCAATAATATTGTCATAATATTTTTTTATTAATATTAGTCTAACTAACCAAATTAGCTAATTGTTCAAATTTAAGTATCTGGCATAAAAAATAAAAATGTCAAAATTAGATAAAATTTGCTGAAGGAAGGTAAAATGCATCTAGAAATTAGTTTAATGGGGGAAGTGATGATTCTACAAATAATTTTGTAATACATTTTTTTAAAGCTCTTGATGTTTCTAAAAGGTGGTTTTGTGCATTTTCTGCAAAAAACACTAAGTGTCTCAAATTAATTAAATTTGTGCAAATTATCACATGACTAGTGCAATTTTATGCAGTTCAGCACTATGAGACAATAATGGCTACATTACTGTCAATTCCAAAACAAAATAAAACATGCTAACAAAGATATTTTGTGAAGTTTTTTCCAGTATTATACAAATTCTCAATTATTGTTGAATGTGATCATAGAATATTGATGGCAACAACAGATAATAAGAATAATAAAGAGAAAGTTAAATCATGATCCTCCTGCTGGATAGTAAATTGTTTTGCTCATGAATGCTCTCCCGCAGGTTGGCCGATGTTCAGATTAAGCAGTTTGTGATCCCAGCAGGAGCTGTTCTGGAAAGGAGCGAGAAGCTGATAAGTGTTCAGCACATCCTAAAGGAAAGCACAGACTCTGAACTACCTGTGGTGGAGTCACGCGGTGAGACTAACTAATATCAGCAGCTCAAGCACACAATCTCTGCTCTTCACTTTAACACCTCAGTGCTCCACGGCAGAGAGAGTGAAAGCCAGGGCAATGGGTGTCGATAAGAGCCAAAGGCCAAATGACTGGGTGTTGATGAGCAAAAATACAGAGAACGTTCAGCACAGAACTGTACAGTGATGGTGCTTTTGAAGAAAATGAGGCTGGCGGTTTGAGAATGTGATTTACTTTTTTTCTTGTCTCCCAGACTCCTCTGTTCTCCTGGGCACAATCAACAGATCGCAGCTGCGCGAGTGTCTGCTTGAGCATAGAAATGAGGTAATTGAGCTTATAATGTGCTGAGTCATAACAAGAATTGTGCAAAGTTACTGAAAGAATAATGAAAAATAATGAAATGAAAATGGAAGGATTTTAATTCAGAGACTGGATTCGCAGCCAGTGTTTTTAAAATGGTACCAGCAAGCAATTTTGTCCTGCTTGGTGTCCTAAAAATGTATGAAATTTGAGGCCAGATGGTGTTAACAAATAACATCTTTGAATAATAGTTTAGTAAATGTAAGGACTAGCATTTGAAGACTGAAGAAATACCTTAGAATTATGTTTCCTTGTTAGGTCAACTAAATTATTTACGTTTAGATTTTTTAAATGTAAACATGCAAGACAAAAGTTTTTGGATGCCAATGACTCTCAGATATAATTATCCTCATTAAGGTAATATATTTATTTGAATCTTTTAAAAAAGTATTCACATTGGTTGATATTATTATGATATTTCAATAAAAATATTTAATATAAAAATATAAATATACATTTTTATTACATATAATTAAATAATTTATTTTAATCTTGTACTCTTAACTTATGTTCTCCAAACATTTCCGGACACCAGCAATCATTAACTTATTTAGTAAATATGACTGGCATGATGGTTGTGCTTTATTTACAATTTAAAAATTAAAGTTATATACAGTTGAAGTCAGATTTATTAGCTCCTTGTTTATTTTTTTCCCAACTTCTGATTAACGGAGAGAAGATTGTTTCAGCACATTTCTAAACATAATAGTTTTAATAACTCATTTCTAATAACTGTTTTATTGAATCTTTGCCATGATGAAAGTACATAATATTTGACTAGATACATTTTCAAGACAATTCTATACAGCTTAAAGTCACATTTAAAGGCTTAACTAGGTTAATCAGGTAGGCAGGATAGGGTAATTAGGCAAGTTATTGTATATCAATGGTTTGTTCTGTAAACTATCGAAAAATATAAAGCTTAAAGGGGCTGATGAATTTGACTTTAAAATGTTTTTTAAAAAATTAAAAACTAATTTTATTCTAGCTGAAACAGAACACATAAGACTTTCTCCACAAAAAGAAAATTATCAAACATATTGTGACAATTTTTTTGTTCTGTTCAACATCATTTGGGAAATATTTTAAAAAGAAAAAATAATTAAAATGGGGCTAATAGTTCTGACTTCAACTGTATGTTTAGAACAACATAAGGGGAATAAAATAGTAATTATCAATTTCAAATTTAGAATGGTCCTTTAGTAGTTCTTCCCATAACTGTAACGCAGTGAGACCTGTTAAAATGGTCACATTGTCCTTCTAGTTCACACATCTGCATCATTAGCATTAACACTACTGGCAGGGGGACCAACCTCAAACATTTTACATAGACCACAAAATTGCTAGCAGCATCCCTGAGTTCACACAATGAAACAATTAGAACGGCCAGGATAGATGCGTTAAAGTCAAATCACTGACTTCCAGTGGCGGTCAAATTTGCATTCTCAACAACTTCATCCTACTCGACGTAACACATTCGTAGCACAAGCAGGAACCACTTACCATAGTTTGTTTACAACAGAAGAGGACGAAGAACGAGAAAGCTAGTTTGCTTGGCAATACTGCGTGATTTTATACCGCATATTACTATTACAATGCCACGACTGTTCCCAAAGCTTCCACTACAACTGTGGAAGCTATGACTGTCATACTTTCGAGTCAAAGAAAGTTGTCCCCAATGTGCATTCAGCAGCATATAAGTCAGTGATTTGAGTCTTTAATTTAATTTTTTTAAAAGTTTTGTTTCAAAAACACATAAATTTGCTTCATAAGGATCCATTAGAAGTTTTATGATGGATTGATGCCTTTTTGGAAAAATGCTACCTAACACCATTAAGTGCGGTTTGTTTATAAACTAATTTCGAGATTAACGCATGCTTATGATTGATCATGGCTGGTCCCGCATTAGCTAACTCAAGATCCACCAATCAGATGAATCCTAACTCACTATAAATAGCCAGAGTTTCTCAGCTCAGTCATCTTCGTCTTCAAGAATCCCTCATTCCTCTCCTACTACTCCTTCCTTTAAATAGGTAGGGCGGCACGTCAGCCCAGTAGTTAGCACTGTTGCTTCACAGCAAGAATGTCACTGGTTAAGAACTTACCAGGCCATTCGACATTTCTGTACAGACTACAGGTTCTCCCCGTGCTCATGAGGGTTCCCCAGTTTCCTCCCACCATCCAAATAATTGTAACATAAGTAAATTGACTAATCCAAAGTGGCATCATAGATGAACTCTTAGTCAGCTATATCTTATAACATTTCCAATCTCAAAGCCATAATAAGCAGGGGAGTTCTCGAGACCTACTTGAGCTTAAGCTCTCTTCTCGCCCTGCAAATGGGAGTAAGCCCCGTGCTCGAGGATGTTCTGAGCTCAGGGCTCTCTCTCCCAGGACAGCATGCCAAACACATTTTATTGTCAATCATCAGCTAAGTGTGAACTCTTGAAACAGCACAAAAGAGCCGGGATACAATTAGGAACACTACTGTGGTTGTGTTATATATACATCAATGATGTACATCAGTCATACACACCAATGATGTCTTGAGGGTGAGATAAATTATGGGGTAATTCTCATTTTTGGGTGAACTGTTTTTTTAAGCATCCACTTGCATGAAACAAATGCAAAGAATTCTCAGTGACAGATATGGTGTCTTTTAATGATAATTTAAACATTTACTAAAACATTATAAATGTTATTTTAATTTCTGTTAGTATTACTGAATGGACTTAGCTAAGAAAGTTGCACCTGGAAGCTTCTCTGCATCACTAAATCTTGTTGCAGGATTCATGTAAACAGCTTGAAGAAGTGTGTTGTGTTCAGCCTGTGCGTCTTCATCTGACTCCTGACAGCACAGTAAAGCAGGTGTGCAGTGAGAATCAGCTTACCACTATTATGTTTCCTTCACATTATCTCCATGTTTTGTTCCGGTTTGCCTCGACATGATGAGTGCTTGTGTGTGTGTGTGCGTGTTCTGTCAGGCTCATTGCATCATGAGCATCACGGGTGAGCAGCGTCTGTTTATAACAGAGAGTGGGCGACTGTGTGGCGTCATCACATGGAAAGAGGTGACAAGAGCAGCCTGCAAGAACAAACATAAACACATCCACACACACATCTATACTCCAATCAAATACACCAATGAATACAGAGCTCATACATTACAATTCATTATAAAATCTGATTTTTCTTCCAGATGAAAAAAATTATTGAAGAGATGGCAAAGGAGGTCTGATGAATAAAGGGTGCATCAATTTGCGCTTGTCATTTTAATTCTATAAGTTGTTTACTGAAAATAAAAGTCAAACCTTCTGAAATGGCCAGTTTTATAATCAGAATTGTGAATGGTTTCCAGCCTGTCCAGTTCTCTTTGTTTGTTTAGTACTTTCTCTCATGTTATTTTGTGGATGAATTGGATTCCTTGTGGACTATTCACTTATTTTGAATTAAAATAAAGTTAAAAGCTACATTTAGATCCTCTTGGCGAATCCTTATTTTACCTCATTGTAGCGTACAAGTACACCCACAGGCCACTTTACTAGGTACACCTTACTAGTACTGGGTTGGACCCCCTTCAGAACTGCCTAGAGCCTTCATAGCACAGATTCAACAAGGTACTGGAATTATTCCTCAGAGATTTTGGTCCATATTGACATGATAGCAGCATGCAATTGCTGCACAACCATGATGTGAATCTTCTGTTCCATCATATCCCAAAGGTGCTCTATTGGATTTATTGAGATCAGGGGCCTCATGTATCAACGCTGCGTACGCACAAAAACTTTGCGTACGCCAGGTTTCACGCTCAGAATCGCTCACGGTTGGATTAACTAACAATGAACTGAACGTGGGAATGTGCGCAGCTTCACGGCAGCTTTTTGGCAGGCGTACGCACATTTTTTGTGCGTGTCTGTTTTATTTCCATTGGCGACTCCTAGAGGCAGTTGTGTTAAATTCCTCTCTACAAAGTGTCTGAGCCTTGCAATCGCAGCTGTATGAGACGGGTTCACCTAGTAGGTATATAAGGTTTCCATACCATACAGTTGACCAGCTAAACATTAAAGCACAATTTGCAGCAGTCGCCTGTTTTCCCAATGTAATCTGAGCAATCTACCGCACGCACATTGCTATAAAGACACTATCTGAAGATGAATTTGCATGAGTGAATCAGAAACATTTCCATTCAATAAATGTGCAAATAAAATATGATGCACAAACTTATTAATGATTCCTACTTGTCTTTCTCGTGATAAATAGTGGGCAAAATCTGATATGTAGCGGGGAAAAAAAGAAGAAAGAGTTCATTAGACGCTGGATTCAAGCCGAGTTTATGCTCGAACGTGTCAATACATGATCACATGCGTCTTACGAGGTGCGCCACTTAGACTGCTAAGGGTACTGCAACATTTTACAGCTATAAACCACACTGTTTCTTTTTTTAATGCACTCAGTGCGATGTTCAGACCCAACTGTGTTAACCGCATCAGCTAAACTCTCCCACTCTATTTTTTTCTTTTGTTGTTAATTCCGGAGAACAAACTTGCAAATAACACCGCTTTTCTCCGGTCTACCTCCGAAAGCAGCACCTCCAATTCACATTCTGTTCAAAGTTTCTCTTTTTGCTTGATTTTGCCATTGCTTTTTCGTTGTGTTTTGCCATTAGCATAGTCATTAGCATATTCATACGGGGGAGGAGGCAGGGAGGAGTTTTGTGCTCGTGCATGTTCACACGCTCAGTTTCACGTTCATTCGGATGTACAAAAGAATATGCGTGAGATTCGGCGTACGCAGTGTTTCATACATCTGAATTTTTTTCTGCGTACGCAATGTTTTAGTAAGATTTCCACGCAAGTCTTTGTACATGAGGCCCCTGGTGACTGTGGAGGCAATTTAAATACAGTGAAATCATTGTCATAATCAAAAATCCAGTCTGAGATGATTCGCGATTTATGACGGTGCGTTATCCTACTGGAAGTAGCCATCAGAAGATGGGTAAACATAAAGACATAAAGGGATGGACATGGTGAGCAACAATAGTAGGCTGTGGCATTGACAAAATGCTCAACTGGCACTAATGGGTTTAAAGTGTGGCGAGAAAATATCCCCCACACCATTACACCACCACAAGACTGAACCATTCATACAAGGCAAGATGGATCCATGCTTTTTGACCCTACCATCCGAATGTTGCTGCAGAAATCGAGATTCATCAGACCAGGCAACGATTTTCCAATCTTCTATTGTCCAATTTTGGTGAACCTGTGCGAATTTTAGCCTCAGATTCCTGTTCTTAGCTGACAGGAGTGGCACCTGGTGTGGTCTTCTGCTGCTGTAGCTCATCCGCCTCAAGGTTGGACGTGTTGCGCATGCAGAGATGCTCTTCTGCATACCTCGGTTGTAAAGAGTGGTTATTTGATTTACTGTTGCCTTTCTATCTGTTCGAACCAGTCTGGCCATTCCCCTCTGACCTCTGGCTCCAACAAGGCATTTGCACCCACAGAACCACCACTCACCGATATTTTCTGACCATTCTTTGTAAACTCTAGAGACGGTTGTGTGTGAAAATCCCAGTCTAGAACCAGCAACCATGCCATGTTCAAAGTCACTTACAGTAAATCACCTTTCTTCACTGTTCTGATGCTCCATTTGAACTGCAGCAGGTAATTTAGATCATGTCTACATGCCTAAATGCAACGAGTTGCTGCCATGTGGCTGATTAGAAATTTGTGTTAACGAGCAGTTTATGTACCTAATAAAGTAGCCAGTTAATGTATATCCTCATCTTAGAATGAATGAAATTACATTGATGTTAATAAAATGATTAGCTAAAATTAAGGTTGGCCAGGAAAAAATACATTAACTGGACACTTTTACATTATATTAATTTTTAATGAACAGGGATCAAAATGGCTTTAGCTATAGATGTATTTCATTGGTGTCACAGAAATAAGTATTTCTATCTTTACTGAAATGTACCAGCAGAAAATATCAATTTACGCTACAAAACATTCATTTTGGCATTAATCATAATTATCTGTTAAGATTTGACCTTACCATTATACAGTCTGTAAAAACATTACGAAAATCAAACTGATACACAGAAAATCTAAAAGAACTTTAACTGGATCTCTAAAATGCTACGAGATCTATCTTAAAAACATTATTCTGCACTAAATGTATTTACGTATGCATATTTTGCTGTCATTGTTGCTTGTTATATATGTATGATAATAGTACAGCAATCAATAGCCTTTCCTTCCTAAACACATTTAATCATCTGAATCTCTCAATTTTAATCAAAGCAAATGTCTTTTGTTACTACTTTTTGTACAGATTGTGTTTTTCTAACAATCTTCAGTAAATGGATTTGATATTCGTGAACAGTCATGCAATTTTGGACCAGATAAAAGTAAAAGGTGGACATTTCGGTCCTTAATGTTCCATACTTCTGTCAAGCTGAACCTGTATAATACCATGTACATGTCTAGGGCTCAAATAAAATGAGAAATGGGTTCATAACCTCATACAGCTTGTTAGCTTTTATGAGGCTCGCGCTGGAAGAAAAGAGCAGAACAAAGGCTTCAGTAATAAACAACCTTTGTTTGATTTCTCAACCATCCCAATTCCATCTTTCTTCTCTCATTATTCTTTGATTTTTCAAAGAAAAGGTTTAGCAAGAAGGCATTCCAATTCTCGGTGTATTGTTCCTTAATATATTGCGTTGAAATTGAAATCCAGTTGCAAACACAATTTGAATTCTGCTCAGCAGCAGAGCCTCTATCTCTACAATTAAACGCTCTTTCAAACTCTCGCCTGGAGCACATTATCTGACACACACACACAGAGAAGGATCACACTGTGTAAACTTCTATTAAAAGAGCCTGGAGCTTGATAACACTTGACCACTGCACCTCCTAGCACCTCTGCATTTACTCTAATCCCCTCTTCCACCTCTTTCCTTGCTTCCTATCTCTCTCTTTCCATCAGCTTTCTTTGTCACTGGACTGTGAATGGGGTTAATTGCGAAGAAAAGGCCAGTGGTTGGAAATCATGATCTGAATATTTGTATGAGTTAATATTAATAAGAGAATAATAATACAGTAATATTTAGTTTGAATTCAAATTTAGGGCCCTGTCATACACCCAGTGCAATAAGGCGCAAGGCATGTTTATATATTAAATAAATTAAATATTAATAAACCAAATAACTGCTTTAAATGAATAAAAATTTAAATAATTAAAACATATTTATATAATAAAGAAACATAAAAAATAAATAATGTCTTTAATAGCTCATATATCATGTTCTTTTGTAATAATCTGAATATTTTCATGTACATTAATAATAATTTATCATAGTTTAGTATTGACCTTATTCTAAAATGCGGAAGTGCGCCTGTTTTCGTGATTGTCTTAGAACTTCCGTTTCAGTCGCCTAGGGGAGAAATGACAAGGAATAATAAACGGCAAAAAACGGTCAAACTACTTGCTCTACAAACAAATGTTTGCATGACTATACAGACCAAGTAGAATAATATAACAAGGAAATATCAGTTTGCAACATCAAACAGCGAAACGAGCAGTTTTAATGTCTAAAAATGAATGGAAGTGAATGAGACCGGAAGTCTTGTGCCAAAAAGGTTCAAATGGCAGCGCAAGCTCGTCTGCGGAGAACAAGGTCAATAAGTTAAACATGAGTCAATTTATTCATTCATTCATTTTCTTTTTGGCTCAGTCCCTTTATTCATCTGGGGTCACCACAGCAGAATGAACCGCCATCTTATCCAGCACATTTTTTAGCAGTAGCTGCCCTTCCTCCCATTCACACTCATTCACACACATACACTACGGACCTTACCCAATTCACCTGTACCACATGTCTTTGGAAAGGAAACAGGAGCACCCGCAGAAAACCCACACGAACACAAGGAGAACATGCAAACTCCTCACAGAAATGCCAACTGACCCAGCCGAGGCTCGAATCAGCTACTTTCTTGCTGTGAGGCGACAGCCCTACCTACTGCGACACCATGTCGCCCCTAAGTAAATTTAATATTATGTTAATTATAATAAACCAATGAATTACTACAAGTAAGCAAGGTTATTTTAGTTATATGCATTAACTATAATTCCCTCTTCCACCTCATCCCTCACTATCTCTCTCTTTCCAACAGCTTTCTTTGTCAGTGGAGTGTGAATGTGGTTAATTACGGAGAAAAGGCAGACGATTGTTATTCCAGCTCTTGCTCTTTTGTTTCAGACACTTGCAAAAACACATAGGAATTTTCTTGTTAGCAAGCGAATTCTGCAGCAATAGAGATTAGAGATCTTTTTTAGATTAAATCATAATTTCACATACAAAGAACTGCACAAAATGCTGACAATAACGAACACAATATAAAGGCAGCTGAGGTAACACTTTTTTTTTTAGATTTTATACACGTATGTGATTTATAAATGCAACTGTGACCAAATCTTCTTTTAAGCTGAAGTGTGTCGTTTTTCATTTAAACTCTGCAGATTAATAATACTAATAATAGTACGTACAGTGCTCAGCATAATTGAGTACACCTAATTTTGAACTATTTTTTTTATCCATTTCTCAGTTAATATAGGCAATGTATTTTGGTGCATTTGAATACACCAGACTTATTAAACAGATAGTTATTAAAATAATATTTTAGTCAACAAACATATTTAGAAATTGAAAAATAATACAATTAAATTCAAGCAAAATATTGCAAAAAATTTCAACCTACAAAATTTCAACTACATTTAAAAAAATTTTTTTTTGCTTCTCTTGATTTTTCCTCTTTTTTAAATTTGTATTTAATATTTTTCTTTAACATATACATTTGGGTGTACTTGGTTCTGGACCGTTATTGTAAGTTATTTTGTTTGATAATCTACTGTACATGCACAAATATAATATTGTATTGCTTCCTATTAAAATATTTATTTAAAAGAGAGATTTGTGAAGGTTGTACTCATATATGCTGAGCACTCTATTTTAACATGAGATAATAACAAAAAATAACAATAATAACATGAAAATAATAATAGAAATAAATTGATTAATATGGTTAAAATGAATTTTTTTTTAAATCAATATGAACAATTTTAGTCTTTTAATGTTTTTTAATTTAACTCGAAACAAAAATAAATGTGTCTCATTAAAATATTCTTTTAAAAAAAGGGTATAAACGAATTGGTCTAAAATTATAATAATAAAAATGTTTATAATAATAATGTCAATAATAAATATCTATTTAAAAAAATTACAAAAGCACAACAAAATTTCTAAAAATGTGTATAAAATTTAAAATAAACACAGAAAACATATACAGCTAATTAATACAAATATTATATAAACCAAAAGGTCCCAGCAAGTCAATATGTGTGTGTATATTAACAATACCCCAGTTTTACATGAAGTAAGCCTTTAGTAGGTGCATTAATTTACAATTTTCAATTTAATCATTCATTCATTTTCCTTTAGCTTAGTGCTTTTTTATCAGGGGTTGCCACAGTGGAATGAATCACCAACTATTCTGGCATATGTTTTCCAACGGATGCCCTTGCAGCCGCAACCCAGTACTGGGAAACACCCATTCACACACACTTATACACTATGGACAATTTTGTTTACCCAACTCACCTATAGCACATGTCTTTGGACTTGTGGGGGAAACCGGAGCACACGGAGGAAACCCAAGCAAACATGGGGAGAACAAGCAAACTCCACACAAAAATGCCAACTGGCCCAGACTGGACTTGAACCAGTGACCTTCTAGCTGTGTGGCGACAGTGCGAAGCACTGAGCCACCATGCTGCCCCTGTAAGTATATATTAAGTAATATTAATATATACTTATTTAAACAATTAAACGTTCAATTAAAAAACATTAATTAATATTAAGAACCATTAACCCACTAAACACATTGATGTTCTGAGATCATTCTGACCATCAAAACAGGCTCATTCAAACACATGAGTAAGGAGCCAATCGCAGATGGTGAGAGACTGTATTTAAAAACAGTCAATAATCTGCAGTTCTTTCTCAGTGTGGCTAGTAAATAATAAATGACACACTTCAGCCTTAAGAACACGCAGTAGTGTGATGTTGGACATTCAAAAATCTCCATGGAAACATTTAACAATATGAAAAATCTTTAAAATCTCACTGTCCCAAATAATGATGCCAGCTTTGCTCAAAGAGTCCCCACAAAGAGATTCTATTCAATTCCTTCGCCCCATTGAACCATGTCTTAGTGGAAATGCACCCGGAAAAATGTCTGTGCAGATGAAAGCCTGCTTTATTTTGGCTCTTTCTTTTGCAGTCTATAGTGCTAATAGGCCTCCGCTTCTTTTAGAGGGTGAAAGGCTGCTGCAAACATCCACAAACACTCAGCTGGAGGTGAAAGAGCATCAACATGACATCACCCCATGGAGAATTTCAGACCCACTGATGCAGAATGACCTTTTACCTTTTTCTAAACCAAACTTGCAATCCAATCTCCACCATTATATCTGCAAACTGGGAAATCTTCGTTTGCAAAAAAGGCAGTGTTATACAGAAATAACAAGTCTGTATGTACAACGATTCCTGCTTGCTGAAAAGGCTCATCAGTTCACTGTAGAAATATGTTGCTGCCTTAAATTTTTAAGTTAATTCAAATTTACTTTACAAGTCATTTTAATGTATACAGTTTTATGATTTAAATGATTTTAGTAAGTTTAAGTAGCACAAAAATGTTAGCATGGCTACTAGGGGGCTTAACTGCTGTTTTAAAGGCACAGTATGTTATTTCTGTCACTAGAGGAGACAAGATCTCAGCCGTCATAATGTCAGACTCAACAATGAAGATGCACCAAACACGGAAGAAAACTCCGCTGGAGTTTGATGTCATCCACCTGTGACACTTTCACTATCTCGCATTCTGGAATAATTCCTCACAGCAAACTTAAACAATCTGTATCTCAATTTTGCACACAGCATGCTCCAATAATAAAACCAGGAAGAAAAAAACTGACATTTTACCACGGTCATTTGAATTGTCGCATGGATTGCGTCATCTGGTTCGGCTCTCCTATTGCTTCTTGGATTGACGCTCATCCCAGCTGTTGTCACACTGCAGGAAAGTGTCTGAAAACTTCTAACACTGCCAGAACTTCATTGGAGGGAAAATCAAATCACAACAAGCATTAAGCAGCTGTCTGTGAACATGTCAAACCAAAGATCAAAGATCACCGATTTTAGCCTCGGATTTCAGCAATCAATTAGAATTTACTAAATTTGTCTCTGATGACAAAATCGTGGCTGAAATCTCAGTGTAAGCAGAAAATGTATAATGAAATCGAGTAAAGACTCACTGGGACAATTTTCTCTCATGCTTATTATCAGTGTTTATCAAGACGTTTTTCAGCATACCCAAACCATTTTTTACTATGTGTCGAACATTATCACTCCATAATGTTAGATGGCACTTTTAAGGGAAAAAAAAACAAGAGAGATACTCCAATAAACAAGATGGAGATTCATTTTCTCACATCTGACACTTCTTGCACAAAAAAGGTTGTCACCTTCCTGATTTTCATTTCACAGAAAGTTACAAAAAAAGTCGAGTGAAATGAAAATTACCATAAAATTTGATTTGATCTGCGATTCCTTTGTGCTCAGCTTGACCACATTGTGCTTCAGTGCCTCCAAGTCATGTTTTAATGTAATTTCAGCAGCTCAAGGCACATGAACAAAAGCACTAATCTCATCGGTCGAACCACTAAGCACTAATCTCATAGTGTCAAACCAAAAAAATAGCTGTTTAATTATGATGCGCAAAATGTCAGCGATGAACATAAGCAAAAATGATCACAATGGTCACAGACATTAAAGCTGAAAAACTTTGAAGCAAAATGAGACAAGTGTGACGGCATGAAAGCAGCAGAGCTTTTATTTTGCCATTGTCAACTGCTTTGGTTCTACCAGTCATTATCACGTAGAGAAGCAGCAGTGCTGTTTTATTATACTATAAATGCATTTTAGGGTTCTGTTATAATGCTACTCTGTGCAATCTAATAAAATGTACAACATAGTGTATGATGTCATTAGCATGGAGACTCGTTCCTTAAAATCGCTTATTTCTCTGGATTTGAACGTTTATAAAAACATTTGGGATAATGTAAGTACATAATTTAGTAAAATATATAAAAATGTTCTAGTGTTTTTTTGGATATTTCAACGAGTAAATCTTATATATTGTGCCTTTAAGTCAGTTAAATGTAAAGCAAGTTACATTACAGTAAGTTAATTTGATAACAAATAAACTTAAGCCAGCAACAAGTTCTACAGTGTAGCTTTCTCATACTTGAACGGTAAATCGATAGCCCCAGACGTAACCCAAGCTGCGTACACAAAGAATAGACAAAACCGCAGTCCACAGTATCATCAAAACTTCAGTTATAAAAAACCTCGTCCTCCGAGAGAGAGATGCTGTCAGCGTGTCGAACAGATCCAACCGACGGTGAGATCCTCTGCGCACGCTGTGTTTCTGACGGAGAGTGAGAATGGCTAGGGGAATGAGACTGAGGGGGCGCCAAAGAGCCGGTGTCGTCAACATCCATGTGCATCCTGTACAGGTGCTGAGGAACGCCCAAACTTCCTCCATCCAACAGAAACTGAGAGAGATACAGGCCCTCGGCATCTGTAAACACATTGGCAACATTGCGAGTGAGAAATGAAAAGGCAATCTTCAAGAAGGGAAATGAATAAGCCATTAAATCCAGACAGATGTAGAGCTCTGATCCGTGAGTCATCGTCGGGGCTCGAATGCATTCATTTCTGTTTTGCAGTCATTTATTCATGCGCCCTACTGTAAGACTCATTAGTACAAGAGTAAAATGTTTTTGCACTTGGCTAAACAGGCCATTTGTTATTATTCGGGGCTTATTAACGCTCATGGGTTCATAATGAGATAACAGCGTTTTTATGTAAGCTGGAACAAGAGTGAGATGAACCAGATGCTGAGAATGACCTCCAGAAGAACCATGCGATGGGAATGTGGATGATATAAATAGTAACAATATATAGTAAAGTATGATAGATATCTTGTTTAATAAGAATTAAGACTGGTTTAGAGCTAGTCTTGTGTTTAGCAGTATAAAGATTGTAGATTTACATCTGCAAAACTGTCCAAAGGTCAGATAAAAGGTCCAGTTCAAAACAAGGCAACCTACAGTAGTTAACTTGCAAGAAACCAGAGAGGTTAATTATTTTACATCTGAAATTATATAAACATATTTTTTATTGTTGCTTTATTGCCATGTATGGATGCATGAAGATACTTTATCATCTATGGACACTTCTATTTTCCAAAAGGTGTTTTTTACGGTAGGTTTAGGTTATGCTATGGTGTACAAAATAACTCCAGAATTATACTTATTAAAAGTAAAGACACTATGTTTAAGTAAAATTACAAGTAACTGGCCAACAAAAAACATGCTTGAGCAAAAAAAGGGGGGAAATTTACGGAACCCCGGAAGGGACGTAGTGGGGGAGAAAAAAAATGGGTGGGTGAAAAAAAAATAATGGGTGAAAGAAAAAAAATGGGTGGGAGGAAAATATATATTTCTAAGTTTTTTGCGTTCTCTCGCAAAGTTTTGCGTTCCCTCGCAAAGATGTTTTGCGTTATCTCGCAAAGATGTTTTGCATTCCCTCGCAAATATGTTTTGCGTTATCTCGCAAAGATGTTTTGCGTTCCCTCGCAAAGATGTTTTGCGTTCTCTCGCAAAACTGTTTCTCCACAAACACTTCCTGTTCACTGCACTCACGTAAACCCTCCCGTTTTTGCCGAAATTCTCCCGTATTTTACCATTCTACCCCACTTTCTTTACATTACTGTGCGTATGCTACCTATGAACCAGTGAATGCATGTATAAGCGCTGACTGACAGACGCGCTTCGTACAATAAACTGATCCCAGATCAGCGTCTGTACACGCCATTTACAGAGGAGCGGGTGTATGTTTAAACAGACAAATACACTGAATAATATGAAACATCTCCGTCCTGCATGTTTTATTTTAAACAGCTTATTTTCTCTTAAATGAGCACAAACAGTTTCTAAAGTAATGGACTGCTTTCATTATAGATCTGTGCATTCTTACAGAGACACCTCTGTTATTAAACTAAACAAAACATGAGATTCATTTGCTGCGCACTTGTTTGATAACAGAAGTGTCCCTTTAAATGGCGCGTACAGACGCTGATCTGGGATCAGTTTATTGTATGGAGCGCGTCTGTCAGTCAGCACTTAAACATGCATTCACTGGTTCAGAGTTTGCAAAGTGAAAGGCGACAATTAGCGCACAGTAATGTAAAGAAAGTGGGATAGAATGGTAAAATATGGGAGAATTTCAGCAAAAACGGGAGGGTTTACGTGAGTGAAGTGAACAGGAAGTGTTTGTGGAGAAACAGTTTTGCGAGAGAACGCAAAACATCTTTGCGAGGGAACGCAAAACATCTTTGCGAGATAACGCAAAACATCTTTGCGAGGGAACGCAAAACATCTTTGCGAGGGAACGCAAAACATCTTTGCGAGATAACGCAAAACATCTTTGTGAGGAAACGCAAAACATTTGCGAGGGAACGCAAAACATCTTTGCGAGGGAACGCAAAACATCTTTGCGAGATAACGCAAAACATCTTTGCGAGGGAACGCAAAACATTTGCGAGGGAACGCAAAACATCTTTGCGAGGGAACGCAAAACATCTTTGCGAGATAACGCAAAACATCTTTGCGAGGGAACGCAAAACTTTGCGAGAGAACGCAAAACATCTTTGCGAGGGAACGCAAAACTTTGCGAGAGAACGCAAAAACTTAGAAATATATATTTTCCTCCCACCCATTTTTTTCTTTCACCCATTTTTTTTTTCCACCCACCCATTTTTTTCTCCTCCATTACGTCCCTTCCGGGGTTCCGTAAATAGGTTAAACAATAAGAGGATATTCTTGTTTCATCATGATATGAATAACCTTCTCAATACAAGTTAAATAAACTGCGGAATTGAAATATTCAGTTAGAAAGGCATACAAAAATTATATTATTAAATAAGAAAGCAATACATGCAACAGCACACGACAAAAACATACACAAGATAAAACACAAAACACAAGTGCAGTATGTAAGTTTTACACCCAATATTTAAACTAGGTATTGCATTCCTTGATCAAAACAAACGCAAGCGCAGGTTGCCAGATTGAGGACCAACAAGGCTGATTTAAATAATGTTTTAAGTAATAGCAATGGCACGCGATAGAAAAATATTTTTCCATATTAAAAGGAGTTTTTGTACTAACAAACATCTCGAATTGATATATTAGAAACAGCTTCTACTTACAGTTGAACAACAGAAAACTGACAATGATCACCTCAGGTACACCTCATGTGCTTTATTCAGTGTTAAATGCTAACAATGTGAGCTTGAATGCCATTTTACATGACATTTATTGCCATACTACTGAAAGCAGCAGCAGATAGTTCACCTCAGATCTTGAAACTAAAGTAAACCGTTTGAAATTGAACTCATAAATTAAAGAATTAAACTGTGACTCACAACAGATAGCCAACACATAGTGATTCAGCATGTACATTTAAAAGTGTTAAAGAAGTTTAATATGTATTAATAAGAGTATAAGCCTTACCATTTCGTGAGTGAGTGCATATTCTGTGCTTCTGAATGGCTGTATTTAAATTTTTGTGGTGTTTTGTCTGGTGCAAACAGCCAAATTGCTTATCACTGCAAATCTCATCAAGTAGCGTGTTGTTAGGACATGGGGTTACAATGTAACCTGCTCACCTAATGTTTACGTTTGTAATATTTATATAATTTGCTACTAAATAACCTAATGTGGAACTCCGAATCTGCGTCTCATTTTGGAGTCTGCTACTATCCACCAGAGGTCGCATTTCGGCCACAGACGAATGCTTTCAGAGCATTTCTGAATGAATGAATGAAATACCCGTTGTTCCACAAGGCAACCCAGGGTGCTGAAATATATAGTTGGGTAACTGGCATTGAGCAGGTTAAAAGAACTGAAACAAAGACAGCGTTCCAGCAAAGAAAAAACATTTTCAAAGCAGAATATCTGACTACAACATTGTTTTTTTTTTAGATAAACAAAACTGTTTACTTAACATGTTTCCTAGATATCTACAAACATATTATGGTATTTTTATGCTTTGAAAGAGTCAAAAACTTATATTCCAAAAAGTCAAAAAAGTATATTTCATCCTTTACACCAGGTGTTTTCAAACTGGGCTCTGAACCTTTTTTTCAGATTGTCATTCTTTAAAAAAAAAAAAATCATCCACCTTTCTGCATGTAATGCAAGTTTAAGATATATCAAAGATGGCACAATATGAACATCATTAAGCCATACAACCACATCAAAGGTAAAAAACAATACTAGTTTTGTAAAGTTTTGTCCTATACAAATGCACTATACATCAAAAATAAAAGTGTAAATACATAATGATATGACATTAACTGTGAATAAACAGACTATGAAAATAATGTAATTATTTCATATACAGTTTAAAGAGCCCATATTATACATGAAATAAGGTCATATCTTGGTTGTAAGGGTCTCCAACAACAGTCTAATATGCATGCAAGGTCAAAAAACACTTTCATGGTCTTATAATCTGCATTTATTTTTACCTAATTATCCCAGCGACTCCTGTATGAATCGTCCAGTGATTCATTTGTTCCCAAACCCCTCCTTAGCGCGGAGCTAATCTGCGCTGATTGGACCGATGACAGTCTGTCGCGATTGGTCGACTGCCTTCAGTCAGAGAGGGAAATGGCCAATAGCTAATCAGCAATTTAAAAAGTAATCACAGTTCATACACGCTCGATAGTGTAGGCGTGGACTTTAGCTGCCACACTATGGCGAGTGGATAGTGCCACGGATAACCGAACGAAGGAGACAGTCGTGTACTCGCCATACCACACACACACAAAAACACACACACACCTCCGGATGACAACGCTCCCGCTTCAGCCCGCACCCGCCAGGTTTTAGCCTGAGAACCCGCTCCGTTTTCTGCCCGCCGCGCCCGGTCCCGCTAGAGCGGAGAACACAACCAAATATCACCCAGTATACAGTCCAGACAGCCAAGGTGTCTGTATAAACACATACACACAGCACAAAGTACACAAAGCTCGTTCGTTCGTTCGCTCTCTCTCTCGCTCTCTCTCTCTCTCTCTCTCTCTCTCCCCGCGCCAGATTTCTGCGGCGCGGGAATACATTTCCGAATAAATCGCGGGAGCAGAACTCTAGCACGGAGCTCCATAAACAAACAGCACGCGTCGCGTTTTTAACGTGACTTTGCACGCGATAAGATAATATATCCAGTTAACCTGATACAGTACACGCGGTTACAAGTAACAAATCACAACTAAATACATTTGCAAGCTAGAGTAAACGAGGCAACAACTTTAACCGCACGTACTTACACTTGAGAAATGTAGGAAGAAACCCATCCTGACGTCCATCAGTTACTCTTTACTGATCCTTCCTTTAACAAACTCAGATGAAGTATTCTTTGTAGCATGTAGCTTCCAGAAGTTTCCAACTGCTTGGTTATAATGCTGATGTTTCATCTTTGGGTAGAGACTCAATATATCCATCTGCAGTGTGACTTCAATCGACCGGCATGTTTGTGTGCGTGTGTTTGTGGGTGTGCGTGTGTTTGTGGGTGTGTGTGTGTGTCTGGGTTACTGCGTCAGAGGGCGGGGCCTCAGGTTTGAAATCTCCCGGGTTTGCGCGTGCACGTGAAAAACTTTGTTTCGTTCGTACGTCATGGCGAAACACCTAATGAGTCGGTATCAAGGCGACTCGTTTGAAGCACTATGATTCGACTCTTTTATAGATGAATCAACAGTTTTAAACACTGTATTCTTACAGATTTAAGCCTTAGCTGGATACTTCACTTCACTTAGAGCTGTGTTACACACTACATGGAGGGGAATTTTCAAAAACCCATAATATGGGCTCTTTAAGTCAGAATTATTAGCCCCCCTGTTTTTTTTTTCCAGATTTATTTTTAACTGAGAGCAGTTTTTTTTTCAACACATTTCTAAACATAATAGTTTTAATAACTCATTTCTAATAAATGATTTATTTTATCTTTGTCATGATGACAGTAAATAATATTTTACTAGATATTTTTCAAGACACTTCTATACAGCTTAAAGTGACATTTAAAGGCTTAGACAGGTTAAGGTTAACTAAGCAGGTTAGGGTAAATAGGTAAGTTATTGTATAACGATGGTTTGTTCTGTAGACAATTGAAAAAAGTATAGCTTAAAGGGGCTAATAATTTTGTCCTTAAAATTGGGTTTAAAAAAATTAATAACTGCTTTTATTTAAGCTGAAATAAAACAAATGAGATTTTCTCCAGAAGAAAAAACATTTATCAGACATACTGTGAAAATGTCTTTGCTCTGTTAAAAATTATTTGGGAAATATTTAAAAAAAATAATAATAATAAATTCAAAGGGGCTAATATTTCTGACTTCAACTGTAGGTCAACTCAACACGCCTGCTAAAATAATTGCTAAATGTGATTTAAAAATTCTTTATCTAACATTATAATGTCCATTTAAGTATATTTTGGAGGCAGGTTTGTAACTGATTTTCTTCTGAGTCATACAACAAAAAGGACAAAAAGAATAAATTATTTAGTATGCTTCAAAAACTGGATATTTTTATTTTCCTTCAAAATTTATATATACATATTTTTTTTTACCCTGGTCACATCTGAGAACTGCGAGTTTAGGGATACTGATAGTGTTGTCATTACCTTGTAATGGGATTGTGCTGTTTGTGGCTTGATTTTCAATATCCTGTGCGGACCAGGCGTTCATCGCTGCCTCTGCCAAAGCAAACTGTTCTGCCACACCTGAAGAAAAAAAAATGTTCACAGATACTCAAGAGTAGCGGAAAAAAATATGTAATTGTATGTAAGAAATATCATACAGAAGCATTTAAATTCAGGGAAATCACCAAAGATTTATTTCACATTTGTCTTTCTGCCAAAAACAGAAATCCTTCAGCATGAGTTCAAATTCATCACATTTTTGTGAAGAAAACATTATGAGTGGTTACTAGTGTGATTTACTGGCCCAGAAGCCCACTTCTAATAACACTGTCATTTTCTAAGTGCTGAAATCAGGCCTGTTTGTTCAGACAACCTAGTCAATATCCTGCATTAGTTGTCATAGTACTGACTAGAGCGTCAAAATGTCACCAAGAGACACACAAGCAGAGCTGTTAGTGTGGAAAATCCTCTCTCTCTTCATGTCCTTCATAACACTTTGCTGCAGGGCAGAACTTGTGAGGGGAATTCAACCAAATAAGTGAGGTATTAGCAGATTTATATATGTATGCAGTTCTGAAATTTAACAGAGAGTTACTTTTTAGGGCTACAACTTGTGATTATTTTGATAATCGAGTAATATTTGTAATAATTGTATGGTTCAGCTCAGCTACCAATCGGACCACCGAAGACTATGTCAGATAGTTTGGACTGCTGGGTGAATCACTGGCACAACTCTCCCTACTCTCCAAGAACTGTATCGAGGGAGCAAAATGGTTGGCAAAATCACTCTGGACCCTCACATCAAGCACACTCCCTCTTTGAACTTTTACCGTCTGCTCAAGGCTACAGAGCACTGTGCATCTGAACAGCCTAACACAGGAACAGATTCTTACCTTAGGCAATCAATCTCATGAACACTTAAAATGATTGTGGAACAACAACACTATTTATAGACACTTATTTCCTTATAGTAACATACTTGGTTTACATTTCAACTTGCACATAATGTAAACTATATTGTGTAATAGGTAACACTTAACTCGAGTGGGTGTTCATAAGGCATGCATGCATATCAACTGTCGTTAAGTGTCGATTACTCAGTTATGACATTTTAAATGCAAAGATGGCATAGATTGTTTTGACTACTTGACATGAACAAATATGCCACAACCTGTTTTTATCTTTGTCATGACAACTTAACTTTACCAGGACAATAAAACTTGTCATAAATATGTCATAAACATGAATGTCATGAAGCCAATGTAAATATGTCATAATTTTTTTATTTTTGTCATTGAGATTTTTTTTTTACCTTAACTCATTCATTCATTTATTTTCTTTTCGGCTTAGTCCCTTTATTAATCTGGGGTCGCCACAGCAGATTGAACCACCAACTTATCCAGCATATGTTATACGCAGCGGATGCCCTTCCAGCTGCAACCCATCACTGGAAACACCTATACACTCTCATTTACCCACATGGAATAATTTAGCTCGCCCAATTCACCTATACCACGTTTTTGGACTTGTGGGGGAAACCGGAGCACCCGGAGGAATCATGAAAACTCCACACAGTAATGCCAACTGAGTCAGCCAGGGCTCGAACCAGTGACCTTCTTGCTGTGAGGTGAATGTGCTACCCATTGCACCACAATGCTGCCCTTTGACTTGCAACTACAGCTGCTAAATTCATTCATTTTCTTTTTGGCTTAGTACCATTATTAGTCTGAAGTCGCCACAGCAGAATGAACCGCCAACTTATCTAGCATATGTTTTATGCAGTGAATGCCCTTCCAGCTTCAACCCATCTTTGGGAAAATAACTGCTAAATTTGTCATTAAAATACAATAAACAAACAATGTCATTTTGCATTTAAAATAGAACAACACACTACAAACAACAAAACCCAGAGGATTCCTTGGTCGGAAATCATTTAAATTCAGGTGTCTCTTACACATTCTTTCCTGGATCAAAAAAGGGACTATAATTAAGGCATTTGAGGGAGCTCAAAGACGCAAGACGCAATAAAGCAAGAAGAATTGACAAACTGCTTTCACACTACTGATTGCATATGCAAAATTCATGCCTGCATGACAGGTGGCGCTGACCATTTTTTGGCAGTCTGCCCACTACAACAGTCTAAAATCATTTTCTTTTTTACTTGCATATGCATCTAGTCATTTTTATTCTTTTGGCTTTAACCTTATTATTTGCACAATACACAATCACAAATTAAGATTTTGATACTACACCAGAAACTGTCTATAATGCTTACGACTTATTCATTGTAAATGATTCATTATGACTTGACGAATTGTTAATCTTACTATTGAGTCCCACATCACTTCTTTTTCTTGTTTTTGTAGTTCACTTTCATCAGAACACTCTCTGCTCTCAGACACCATAGATAACAAACAATTAATAATTGAGGTGCATTCCTTACTGGATATATCGCCCTCAAAAGGGAACTTTGGCGTGAAAAGCATCATGGCCGTCCAATTGGAGTCCCCAAAATTTGGCACTTCAAAGGACCCTTTGGAATGAAGGATTTTGAAGAATACATCTGATGGACACTTCAAGGCCTTTGAAGGGTTTACACTCCATAGTGACAGTTTCAGAGGAGTTAGGGCATAGGGATGAGCCCTTCCTAATGGAAAACACTGTTCGATACCAAACAACTTCCCTTCGCAAAGTATCATGGAGGCCTGAAGTTATATCAAATCTCGCATTCGGAAAGGACAGCTTTGAGTACATTGGTTTGGAACAACACTTAAATATGACGGCCATAATGGTTTTCACATGAAGTGCGTTCTCAGATTAATATATGCCATTTGGAAAACACAGAAAATCTTGTTGGTGTTCAAAACAGCTTTATGTGCTATAGCACCACAGATTTACGCCTTTTGTGCAAGCTCATCAACTCTAAACACATAATATAAAGCTCAGATCTAACTAGGTGTCCCATTTATAAAAAAAAAAAGTAGCAAACAAGAAACAAAAAATTTCACTATTTCATTCCATGAATAGCTCCAATGGGATATATTGGTTTAATGTACACTCCCTGACAAAATCTTGTTGTCGGCCCCAGTTGTAAGAGCAACAAATAATAACTTTTAGTTGATCATTTGGAAAAGTGTCAGAAGGTAGATTTTTCAGATGAATCATCTGCTGAACTGCATCTTAATCATCACAAATACAGCAGAAGACCTACTGGTAGCCACATGGACCCAAGATTCTCACAGATATCAGTCAAGTTTGGTAAAGGAAAAAACAAGGTTTAGGGTTACATTTAGTAAAAGGGCATGCGAGAGATCTGCAGACTTCATGGCAACATCAACAGCCTAAGTCCAGCCAGTCACCAAATATGAACATTATTGAGCATGTCTGGGGTAAGATGAAGGAGGAGGCATTGAAGATGAATCCAAAGAAGGACTCGAAGTCCTACAAGAACGCTTTCTTTGCCATTACAGATGACTTTATTCATAAGTTATTTGAATCATTGCAGAGATGTATGGATGCAGTCCTCCAAGCTCATTGGAGTCATACATAATATTCATTCTTTTTCCATTGCACCATGACTTTATATTCTCTACCATACATTATTTCTAAGCAAAGTCAGACCTTACCGTCCTAATTAAATCATTTAAAAAATCAAGGCATGATCATATTTTATTTTGGTAAAATAAGCATAAATCGAGAGGCCTTTGCCTTTCATATAAGTCACTTCTGGTACCAAATGATTGAGTCAAGTTATTATTTGTTGTTCCTAAAACTTGGATAGGTGACAAGACTTTTGTCAGGTAGTGTAGAAGTGTTAAGAGGCCCCAGGGAGTAGACTTTGCACTTTGCAGATTTTTTTTTTGAAAGTGTAAAAAGCACAACGTCATCCCTTTAGGTAGATAAACAGTCTCACCCGCAGCAAATCGGGCCTCTTTAATTTCATCGGTGAGGTGGGAGTAGAGCTGCTCGTCCTCCTGCAGCGTGGCTCCTGTAGATCCCCAGCCTCCACCATCTCTACTCCAGCCGCACCAGCCTCCTCCAGACGTGGCCTCTCCTCCCCAGCTCTTCCACTCAATCAGGTGGGCGACGCGGCCCTGGGCCATCGCAGTCGGCTTAGTGATGTGGTCTTTAATAGTGGCCAGCAGCCCTAAAGAGATCGAAGGGATTAGCATGGGCGCAAATCTGATGAAATGAAAAGAAATGAAAAGAAAGAGAGGAGGTGAAGAGGTAAAGCTAAGAAGGCGGAAAAGAGAGAACGGAAGAATCACACAAGAGAAGTAGAAAATTTTGGATTAGCTTTTTAGGGATTAGTGTCTGAAAGCAGGGACTTTGAATGCACTAAACATTCACTCAAAAATTACTTTTGCTGCTTGTTTCAACTACTTATTTAAAATGAGTTGAAACAACACCATTCTTAAGGCTTTTTTGGGACAACCTAATTGTTTTATGTTCAATCCACTTAAATATATAAAAACTATTAAGTTAATTTAACAATTTGGGTCAACATGAAAGAATTGTGTGGAACCCTGCCTTTTTTTACAGTGTTGATGTCCTCTTTTATCCTTTTATCAATACCACTTCTTCTGTTTTGGGAAATGTTATATATGTGAAGTGTTATTTAACAGTAATCCAACCCAGCCTGACATGTAGCTGGTTATAAACTGTATCCTTCCACTTGTTTGCCCTGTAACACATCAGAGGTCTTGAGATTCCCAGTTGTATCCATTAGAGGTGTTGCAATGTACCAGTAGAGGCAATCTAAAAATAAATAATACACATACTGTAATATGACACATAAATAATCCAGCAATAGTGCCATTTTGGACCCCTAAGCTCTCACATGTAATTTGTTTCATTTATACCCAATGCCAGAGGGTACATTCATAGAGAAAGTCTATAACCCAGACACAAGGTAGTAATATAACTTATGATCTTAGTATATTCATGAAGCTATTACTAAAGCTGAATATAATTGTTTTGACTGGTGAAATGTGGATAGATTTAACAAGCAACTTTAAAATGTGTTTTTTTAAGCATCTCTGGAATTTTTATAAGCATGATGTATGCAATGCTAAGTAGCTTAGCCTTTATCAATGTAAATAATCTTGTAAAATAATATTACTACATCATTCATAAAAAACATCAGTTCAAAGAAGCAAGCTATTTCAAATACAATATTAAATATAATATTTTTGTTGTATTTTGATGCTCTAGTAAGCTTAGAAATTTTATTTTTGTATCCATTTCATTGAGCAAAAAAAAAAATTAAGATAAATTCAATTGATAACATTACTTTGCTTTATATACAGTATACCATATTACATAGCATTACCGTTACTTCTTTTAGTCAAGATAATAATGCAGTAGAAAAATCTGACATTGTGACAGTGCTAGTGTACAACAAAAAAATCATAAATCATGTTTTAATAAATGTACACATAACACCTTATACAGTATTTATACAATTTAACAACTTAAAATGATAGAGATACAATTTAAATTAAAGCTGCAAGCAGCGATGATAGGGACCTCGCACCCGGGCTCACCGCCACCCGGTGGCCTCAGGATGACAGAGAACAGCGAACAGTAATAATTTAAGCCGATATGTTTAAAAAATCGGAGAAAATCACCGATTTATGCCAAACCTCCTCCTCTCAGCAGGTGGCGCTATGACTCTGACTCAAGATTGGCATGTAGATGTCACCAGGAGAGTAATCTTATCAACCATGTGAAGTTTCAGGGAGATCGAACATTGTTTAGCTGAGTTATAAGCCAAACTGCCTTTTGTCAGCAGGTGGCGCTACGACAGACTCAATGTTGTTATGTAGATGTGTTCAGGAGAGGACTTTTATCAACCATGTGAACTTTCAGGCAGATCGGACTTTGTGTGGTTGAGTTATAATGCAAACTACCATCTGCCAGCAGGTGGCGCTATAACTGTGACTTAAGATTGGCATGTAGATGCCTTCAGTAATGGAATTTAATCAACCATGTGAAGTTTCAGGCAGATCGGATGTTGTTTGGCTGAGTTATAAGCCTATCTACCTTCTGCCAGCAGGTGGCGTTATGACTGACTCATTACTGTTTTGGGGATGTGTTCAGAAGAGGACTTTTATGAGCCATGTGAAGTTTTAGGCTGATCTGACTTTGTGTGGTTGAGATATAAGGACTTCCTGTTCCACGGCGAAGTGTTGAGGTTTGTCATGCCGCCACGGACACGCCCCTCTGCAAAAACTCTAGATCTTCACAATATATCATCGCTAGAGCTTTCAGATGACACCACTCTATTTTGGTGCTGCTACGGGAAAGTTTGTGGGAGGAGTTTGTTACAGTGTCAAACATGTCATTTCCTGTGGCCAGCAGGTGGCGCTATATTTGTAACTGGATATCGGCATGTAAACCTGATCAGGTCAGGACTGTTATTAAATGTGTGAATTTTGAAGCAGATCAAATATTGCATGCCAGAGTTATAAAGACTTCCTGTTTTGTGGCGAATCATCAAAGTTTGCGAGGCCGCCACGGACACGCCCATCGATGAAAACTCTAAAGCTTCGCAATTTAACATCACCAAGGCTTTAAGATGACAAAACCCAATTTTGGTGTTTATCAGATAAAATCCCTAGGAGGAGTTCGTTAAAATACAACACCTGAAAATGGCAAAAGCGCCACTTTTTCGCCATAGGAAGTTAAAAATATTCGACTTCCTGTTGGGTTTGAGATATGGCTCCAAGAGACTTTTTCGTATGTTTTGCCATGTTTGAGGTGTGTGCCAATTTTTGTGCATGTGCGTGATTCGTAGATCGGGGGCTCGTCCGTTTAATTTTTCTAGGTGGCGCTGTCGAGTCATTTTGCCACGCCCACTTCAATATTGTTATGTGGATGTGTTCAAGAGATGACGTTTATCAACCATGTGAAGTTTCAGGCAGATCGGACATTGTGTGGTTGTGTTATAAGGACTTCCTGATCCATGGCGAAGCGTTGAGGTTTGTCATACCGCCACGGACACACCCCTCTGCGAAAACTCTAGTTCTCTACAATATATCATTGCTAGAGCTTTCAGATAACACCACTCAAATTTGGTGCTGATACGATAAAATTTGTGGGAGGAGTTTGTTACACCGTAAATCATGTCATTTCCTGTGGCCAGCAGGTGGCGCTGTAACTGTATCTGGATATTGGCATGTAAACGTGTTCAGGTCAGGACGCTTATCAAGCGTGTGGATTTTGAGGCAGATCGGGTAATGCATGCCTGAGTTATAACGACTTCCTCTTTTGTGACGAATCGTCAAAGTTTGCGAGGCCGCCACGGACACGCCCATCGATGAAAACTCTAAAGCTTCGCAATTTAACATCGCCAAGGCCTTTAGATGACAAAACCCAATTTTGGTGTCGATCGGATAAAATCCCTAGGAGGAGTTCGTTAAAATACAACGCCTGTAAATGGCAAAAACGCCACTTTTTCGCCGCAGGAAGTTAAAAATATCCGACTTCCTGTTGGGTTTGAGATATGGCTCCAAGAGACTTTTTCGTATGTTTTGGCATGTTTGAGGTGTGTGCCAATTTTCATGCATGTGCGTGATTCGTATATCGGGGGCTCGTCCGTTTAATTTTTCTAGATGGCGCTGTCGAGTCATTTTGCCACGCCCACTTCCGAAGCCCATAACAAACGTAAATTTTCGCCACTTCTGAGGCGTGTGCAAAGTTGCGTGAGTTTTCGGGCATGTTTAGCCCCTCAAAACCGCGATTCATTCCGCGGAAGAAGAAGAAGAATAATAATAAACGGAGCAATTCCAATAGGGCCTTGCACCATTCGGTGCTCGGTCCCTAATTAAAGCTGCAAGCAGCGATGATAGGGACCTCGCACCCGGGCTCACCACCACCCGGTGGCCTCACGATGACAGAGAACAGCGAACAATATTAATTTAAGCCGATATATATAAAGAATTTGAAAAAATGACAGATTTATGCCAAACTTCTTCCTGTCAGCAGGTGGCGCTATGACTGAGATGCAAGATTGGCATGAATATGTCTTCTGGAGAGGAATCTTATCAACCATGTGATGTTACAGGCAGATCGGACATTGTTTGGCTGAGTTATAAGTAATTTCCTGTTGCCAGCAGGTGGCGCTATGAATGTGACTCAATATTGGCATGTACATGTCTTCAGGAGAGGATTTTAACTAACCATGTAAATTTTCAGGCTGGTCAGACTTTGTGTGGCTGAGTTATAAGCCAAACTATCTTCTGCCAGCAGGTGGCGCTATGACTGTGACTCAATATTGCAATGTAGATGTCTTCAGGAGAGGAATTTAATCAACCATGTGAAGTTTCAGGCAGATCAGAGATCGTGTGGCTGAGTTATAAGCCAAAATACCTTCTACCAGCAGGTGGCGCTATGACAGACTCAATATAATTATGTAGATGTGCTTAGGAGAGGACTTTCATCAACCATGTGAAGTTTCACGCAGATCGGGCATTGTGTGGTTGAGTTACAAGCCAAACTACCTTCTACCAGCAGGTGGCGCTATGACAGGCTCAATATTGTTATGTGGATGTGTTCAGGAGATGAATATAATCAACCTTGTGAAGTTTCAGGCAGATCGGACATTGTGTGGTTGAGTTATAAGCATTTCCTGTTCGATGGCGAAGCGTTGAGGTTTGTCATGCCGCCACGGACACGCCCTTCTGCAAAATCTCTAGATCTTCACAATATATCATTGCTAGAGCTTTCAAATAACATCACTCAAATTTGGTGCTGATATAATAAAGTTTGCGGAAGGAGTATATTACAATGTAAAAAGTCATTTCCTGTGGCCAGCCGGTGGCGCTATAACTCTATCCGGATATCATTATATAAACGTATTCAGGTCAGGACTGTTATCAAATGTGTGAATTTTGAGGCAGATCGGATAAAGCATGCCTGAGTTATAACGACTTCCTGTTTTGTGGCGAATCGTCAACGTTTGCGAGGCCGCCACGGACACGCCCATCGATGAAAACTCTAAAGCTTCGCAATTTAACATCGCCAAGGCCTGTAGATGACAAAACCCAATTTTGGTGTCGATCGGATAAAATCCCTAGGAGGAGTTCGTTAAAATACAACGCCTGGAAATGGCAAAAACGCCACTTTTTCGCCGCAGGAAGTTAAAAATATCCGACTTCCTGTTGGGTTTGAGATATGGCTCCAAGAGACTTTTTCGTATGTTTTGGCATGTTTGAGGTGTGTGCCAATTTTCGTGCATGTGCGTGATTCGTGGATCGGGGGCTCGTCCGATTAGTTTTTGTAGGTGGCGCTGTCGAGTCATTTTGCCACGCCCACTTCATTATTGTTATGAGGATGTGTTCAGGAGAGGACTTTTATCAACCATGTGATGTTTCAGGCAGATCGGACATTGTGTGCTTGAGTTATAAAGACTTCCTGTTCCATGGCGAAGCGATGAGGTTTGTCATGCCGCCACGGACACGCCCCTCTGCGAAAACTCTACATCTTCACAATATATCATCGCTAGGGCTTTCAGATAACACAACCCAAATTTGGTGCTGATACGAAAAAATTTGTGCGAGGAGTTTGTTACGATGTAAAACATGTCATTTCCTGTGGCCAGCAGGTGGCGCTGTAACTGTATCTGGATATTGGCATGTAAACGTGTTCAGGTCAGGACTCTTATCAAACGTGTGAATTTTGAGGCAGATCGGATAATGCATGCCTGAGTTATAATGACTTCCTGTTTTGTGGCGAATCGTCAAAGTTTGCGAGGTCGCCACGGACACGCCCATCGACGAAAACTCTAAAGCTTCGCAATTTAACATCGCCAAGGCCTTTAGATGACAAAACCCAATTTTGGTGTCGATCGGATAAAATCCCTAGGAGGAGTTCGTTAAATTACAACGCCTGGAAATGGCAAAAAAGCCACTTTTTCGCCGCAGGAAGTTAAAATTATCCAACTTCCTGTTAGGTTTGAGATATGGCTCCAAGAGACTTTTTCGTATGTTTTGGCGTGTTTGAGGTGTGTGCCAATTTTCGTGCATGTGCGTGATTCGTGTATCGGGGGCTCGTCCGTTTAATTTTTCTAGGTGGCGCTGTCGAGTCATTTTGCCACGCCCACTTCCGAGACCCATATCAACCTGCTATTTACACCGCGTTTGGTGTGTGTGCAAATTTTCATGAGTTTTCGGGCATGTTTAGACCCTCAAAAATGCCCCGATAGGGGGCGGAATAATAATAATAATAATAATAATAATAAAAAACGGAGCAATTCCAATAGGGCCTACGCACCGTTTCGGTGCTCGGTCCCTAAATATATAAAATAAAGTATTTACATTTTAGAAACTTAATTAAGTTAAATTCAGTTTTATTCCTGTCTAAATTTAATGAATGAATGGAAATTTAATATATATTTTTAATAATTTTTTACAGTTATTTTATTGTTATTAAGTATATTTGACTGTATTTTTACTATTAGAGCCATAAAGAGCACTAAGAAATGTCTAATATTTTCTAGAATATATTATTTTATTGAGAAATATAGTCATTGTTATTTGATACAGCATTTGATTTGCATATTTTGAGATACTATATTACGTACATGATGTTTCATATAATAACTAATGTCACACGACGATATATGATAACTAATGTCTTTTAGTCGTTCTTCGAAATCAAATTAATTTAACACATCTTGGTAGTCTAGTTGTTACTACAAACTATATTCTTAAAATATGCATTACACATAAAGGTTCCTTAATAAACACATGTACATTTTGATTTGGACATTTTCAATCCCGTTTCCCATTCTGGCATAGCATACGTTTTTTGTTTATTCACTTATTTCATTCTTACTTAACAAACTTTGTAACAGATTACAATTTTATGTGAATTACTGTTCATATGGTTTAAATAAATAAATATTATTTAAAACATCTAAATAAAAATATAATCTACATAAAAACTAAACATCACTTAATAGAACTTTAAATAAGAGTTTAATATAAACATCTCATTTAAGCATCTGGGGTGCGTTTCCCAAACAACGATATAACTCTTGGCTGAACTATCATAGTACGATGCATTGTTTGGGAAAAGAACGAAGCAGTGACGAGTGTTTCCCAAAACAGTAGCTGCTTTGGTGCAGATCCATCATTTGAACCACGTTAGTTATAACATAAAACGTTCACAATGACCCTCTATACGGGGTGGAATAACAACTTCTTTAGAGAAAACCCCCATAATTTTTAGTGCAATTTCTATTGTTTTACACGCACACGCACTTAAAAAACTCCATTATTAGTTTTGATAAAAACGCACCCATTTTCCATATTAGTTTAAATATATGTAAATGTAACATACTGTATAGGGCCAATGTTTCCTTTACAAATATTATTGAGAATATACCACATAAAACCACTTAGCTAACACATATTTTAATCTCATAGCCTTTATAAATCATTTAAATCGTTAACGTTTGTATGCATAATTTACAGTTTATTAAGAAAAATAAAAAAGTAAGAAATGAAGATCATTATTATTATTATTATTATAAGTAGGATTTTGTTTATTTATTTTTTTAAGTCTACTTTTACAATTTTACTCATTCAAATCACAGCAGAAATGTTCTAGACAATTCTATAGAATACAAAAAAAAACATGTTTTATAGAATTATCTGTTGTGTGTTGTCTTAGACCCGACTCATGGCCGAGAATTAGGTTTAAGTCTGTCCTCCCTAATTCATCATCCCTCTTTTTAGCTTCAGGCAAAAAAATCTATCAGGAGGCATGCTTGGTCTAAATAAGATCACCATCATATTAATTAAATTTTGGGGCCCACCTGGGCTAGCCAGTATTATAATTTATGATAATACTTTACAATTAAGTACAGCAGTTTTCTATATACATGCAACATATATTGAAAAAATTATGTAACTCTGTTTGATAGGGTATACCCTATATTTATGAGGTCCAAGAAATATTAGCGGGTTTTGATGAATAGGCTACTTTAGGATAATACTTTATATTTAAGTACAGCAGTTTTCTTTTAACTTTTTAAGAACAGTTTTATTTATTATTATATAGCAGTTTTTATTTATTTATTTTTTTACCTGTAAGTATGATATTGTTCAAACTATTTATTATGTTTAAAGTGGCTGACAATAATAAATATTCATAATAATAGGAATTAATCTGCCAGGTTTGTGAACTGTGCAGAGCTGTAGGCACTTAATTAGGCCTACTATGTGTTTCAATACAAGTCATTATGGTGATACTTGGAAGAGACAATTTTTACTGAGGTGGTACTTGGTGAAAAAGGCCCATGTCATATAGGCCTACAGTAGAGATATATTTTTTTTATAAAAAACCTACTATAAATTAAAAGCATTAAGATATTCTGTATATTTTTTGTTTCACAAACCTTGGAAAAGTAACGTAAATTCCACTTTTAAATAATAGGTCACCTATAGCTTTTGTCATTAGTCAAAGCTTCGTTCAAAATGCCATAAATGTTTTCAAAGTGCACTAGGAAGGTAACGCAATTGTCAACATGAAGGTCACTAAAACTGAACAGTAAAAATACTTTATAAGCAAATTACACCTAAGAGTGATGACTTTAATGCTTTTTTAAAATCATTCTAAGATTAAATGTTAGAATGTTCTAAATGAATAGGGCACAGGGGGGGGGGGGTAACTTGGAAGAGAACACAGCCAGGAACTATGCTTCTAACTACAGCTCTAGAGGTGTAGTTGCAAGTGTACACGTTTGTGGCGCAGTTTTCTAATGTTGGTTGGAACGATGGATTTGGAAAACGCCTAATCAACAAACTATGTTTGTAAGGACACACCTTGTGCCCTTAGTTGGCTAATGATGGTTAGTTTGTCAGTTAGTTAGTTAGTTAGTTAGTTAGTTAGTTAGTTAGTTAGTTAGTTAGTGGATGTTTTATAGCCACATCAGCTACTTATGTCTATTTAATTGCAAGATCAATATAGATAAAAACATATTACATAATAATATTAACAACTTCATTCATCAATAAGAAAAAATACAAAAAACACTTCAAATTTTACATGAAACCCATTCATCCTCATGTTAGAAATGACCATTTTTGTATGTTAAGTACCTCCTTTTCAGGCTTCCCAATGCACTAGTGGAAAAACATACTTCAAACTATAATTATCCTGCAAGTCCTCACAAACCTATTATTGAATGATTTGCATTTCCCATGACATCTGTTTTATAAATTAATCTTTCTAACAGCAGTTTTATTTCCTTCCAAGCAGTCCTTTCAGTCGATCAGAAACATTTGTGCGTCTTTCTGGCTCATTATACATATTCATCAGCAGGCGACTGCATTAGCAATTAAACTGAAATGATCAAAAATATTTCTAAGGAAAAGCTTAAAAACCCATAACACATTATTAGTCTGCGTAATTAACTTCCAGAGAAGAGTGGGCCTGGAGAAATCAAGTAAAAATGTTCAAATAAAAAGGCAGAAAGGAAAACAGGTGGCTAAAGAGGCACTAGAGGAGAAAAGAGAGAGAAAGTCTTCATAAATGAGGGATACTGTATGCAGGCAGAGGGAAATTGCATTAGCAAGCTTCTATAAAGGTCTACTGCTCTCCTGATGCAGATGAATGATAGTAAGCAATAACTTAAACAGCACACAGTGTGACGGTGTCTAACATGCGCTCTTTGCTCTTCACTCACCCAGCAGGGAAGATGTAGCCAGTTCTCCAATGTCGTAGCCGCCGCTGCCACTTTTATCCGACATGTTGCCGTTGCAGGGCTGATGGTTACCCTGAATAACGTGACAAGACAACACAGCTTAACATACCAAATAAAGCCCTTCAGAAAAATCACTTTTGCAAGCAACACAGTGAATCACAGGTGCAAATTGCACCTAACAAGACACTTTTAACAGATCTTGCACATTCAGGGTGCGAAACAACTACCACGTATAAGGGCTGAGTGAAATCTGCTTGATTTTTTTTTTCCTTAGGGTATCTCATTTATTTATTTATTTAAGTTCAGTTTTTGTTTCTTTTTTACTTTTTGAGTTTTTCAGGACTTCATTTTAATGGTTAATTCAACTGGTAATCAGACAAGTTTGTCTAATTATTTGAAATCATGAAATTAATTATATAGTCTACTTTTGTGCCTGTATACAATTTTACGTCTTGAAATGGTATACATACTATTTGAAATCCATAATAAATACAGCAATTACATTTTAAATAGGGATGTCCAGATCCGATCATGTGATCGGAAATCGGGCCCGATCATTCGGTTTCAGACTCGATCGGAATCAGATGTTGCCTCCCGTTTAGGACTAGAATGTATATTTATATTTATACAGTATATGTACTCATTATTTCATAACACATCAATAGATATGCGGCAGCAAAGAGTTAGACCTCTTTTTTGACTTCACACAGAAACAGCAACGTACGCGGAATGACATCACTGTAGCAGAGACGCAATTGGTTAAATGCTGGCTAAGTAGAAAACAGAAGCATCTTGTAGCAAAAAGTGTGAGTATGTTTGCGGTCTGGAGGTATAATAAAGTTGATGACGACAACACTGCCATAGCAAACTGTGAGATATGTAAACTTGGGATTGCCTGGTATATATTTTAAGTTGAGGTACTATTTGTTTTTAAATTATATATATATATATATATATATATATATATATATATATATATATATATAGATATATATATATATATATATTTACTAATGTACTAAAGTTCAAAAGTAAAGAATTGATGTTATTTGATGGTTCAAGCTACCTCACAGAAGTGCTCTGTTTGTTGAAACAGTTGAATTGTTGAGTTTGAGTTGTTGAATGTTAAAGTAAGATGAATTAAATTAAAAATAAGAAAAATCCTGGATCTGTTTGTTCACTCTTCTTGATTCTTTCTTGATTTATGTATTATAGAAGTATCGAACTGGGTCTTGGTATCGGTAGATACTCAAAATCAAATTACTCGGACTCAAGGGCAAAAAACATCCTTATGGACAATTAGGGACATCCCTAATTTTAGGAACTCTATTAAAATGATCTTTTTATTCATTAATTTTTCTTTGGCTTAGTCCTTTATTTATAAGGGATCGCCACAGCAGAATGAACCACCAAAATTACCTTTTCTTCCTAATTAAATTTAAACATGCAAGAACGTGTCTATATTTATTATAAAGATTATTTTATTTCTATCATTATTGTTTTATTGTTAATAAGCATTTTTTACTGTCCAATAGTAATAGGCCTCTATTTGTGTCATTATTTCTTTAAGTTACTGTTTATGTTGAGCCAAATGTCATGGCATTTGTTGTTATACAATAAATGTTAGCATTTTACTTATTTAATTTTACTTTTACAAAATCGGTTTTACATTATTTTTATTTATTATCACATATTTCTTTTGGGTATTTAATTTATTTTTTCATTTAGAATTAAATTTTTGTATCTTTTTTACTATTTTATTAACGTCTACCCCCAACCCAACCCTAAAGCCAACTGATACAGTAGCATAAAAACAGAAGATGTACGGAGTATTATTTATGCTATCTATTAAATTACCCAATAAATTGTATTTTTTAACACACACCCCAACCCTAAACCCAACCGTCACAGCACTGTAAAAATATTTAGTATTGTTATACAGTGTCATAAAAAATGCTGCTATATTAATGTGCATATCGCACTTCTGACCGGCCACGTATCCAATCTAGACTTTACCAGGCTTGATGGTGGACAGTCTAAACCAGATTTGAATTGAAGCTTGAAAAAGAGTAAATAGTATTTAAGTTTACAAAAAGTAAACCGTTAAATTGGAAGTATGTGGTTTTCCCTATGGAATCCTTATGGAAATTGTGGAATCCCTATGGAAATGGTGACGAACTGGAAAGAATAGATTGCCATTACATTTATTTCTGTATAAATAACACCAAACATTTGTTTTGATGGAGTGCCGTAAAGACGCTTTACAGTAGTATGTTTGATTGATTTTTCAATATTTGCCAAATTCCAGTGAAATCCATGATGTAAAGGTTTCATATATTTATAATTTGCATTTTCATCCCAGAAATCATAGTGCCCTCCATTTACGATTCGCATAAATACACTTTCAAATAGTGAATGCTTAATGACAAGACAAAAAAAATGAGATTCCCACTTTTGATATTGTGTAATAATAAAAAAATAAGCACCTTAATGATGGGCTGTCCTTCAGGATACGAGTGGAGCTCTTCCATGGGGTGCTGCTGGCCACTTTGCAGCTCTAAAGGAACAAAACATTCTTCAGTCAATCGTGAACAACTGCTTATCTATCATACATTTTAGTGACAGCTAATAATGTGCGTTGAGTTTGATCTGGAGTGGATGGACGGGACTTGCTCCTGTTGCTCCCCCGTTTCCATGGCAACAAGAGCTTGTCTTGACAACACATCCCATGGGGGATCCCCGATGTTCGTAAGCACGTTTTTTTGTCACATTGAGGACAGCTAATCTCAAACCTGTGGAGCGGCACGTTCTCTACTAACAGGTATCGGCTGACAATGCTTGACCTTTTACAATGTCACACATCGCGCATGTTTTCCCCCTCCCTCTATGACCCACCTCCCATTCATCACATGAAACTCCATCCATCGCACATATGCATTATACATCAGTTTTGACCCTGGCATTTCACACGCTTACAGCTGCAGAGCCTTTGCCATTCCAACACCCATAGGACTACCAGAAACAAACAGTGCCTTCAACTCCTGGGACTTCATTTGGTGGCATTTCCTCCGAGGACACCTTGAGGGTGAAACGCCACCTTCTACCGTAGAGTTCATTTGTAAATAATGTGACTCTATATTTGTGTGCGCAGATTGAACTGTCCTGCAGGGTTACGATTTATAATATACACGCCTTATTCTGATTGGATGATACAAATGAGAACAGAATGATTTCCCTGTGGTGGAGACTTCTCTGAATCTACTATTGGTTCTGTGTCAACAGTTGGTTCTGCTTGCATGTATTTTGTGTGACCCATAAAGAAGATATTAAGGGAGATCACCAAAGATAATCACCAAATGAACATGAAATACAGATGGAAATGGAAATTTATTCTGTTATTAATAGTCATTAGGCTAAGCAATTATGTAGAAAAATAGACCTTACAATTAGAAAAACTGAAATACATGTGCATGGATTAGCCTTGATTATTTTTAATCACAACAAATAAGAGCTGCAACTGATGATTATTTTAATAATCGATTAATCAGTCTTTTTTTTCTTTTGATTAATCGATGAATTGGATAGAAAACTAAGAAAAGCATTCATTTTCAACACTTTATTCAAAAACAGAACTAATCTTTAGAAAGTGCAAACATGTTGCTCCTTAAACACCCCTGAGCTGTTATAATAATAATAAAATAAAAACCTTAACTTAGTAGTTTTGTCCTGTTTTTAATCCAAATATCTAAAAAAAACTTTAATCAAGATACATACAAGACAAATAAAATAGCATAATTATGTCTTGTTTTCTAAAAAACCACCCAAAATTAAGTGATTGTTTGCTTAAAACAAGCAAAAATCTTTGCTAATGGGGAAAAATAGAAGAAAAATAGTCTAATGAGATATAATCTCAAACAGAAGCTTTAAAGAGCACCTAATTTTCATTCATTCATTTTCTTTTCAGCTTTTGTCCCTTTATTAATCAAGGGTCACCACAGCGGAATGAACCGCCAACTTATCCAACATGTTTTGCGCAGCCGATGCCCTTCCAGCTGCAACCTAACATTGGAAAACCCCCATACACACTCTTTCATCACTCATTTTCTCATCCCATTTTCTTGTCTAGTATTCTCGTTTTTTAAATATTTGCCGTGAAAACGAGACAAAATTTCTAATTAAGAAAAGTTTTTTGCAGTGTAGCTACTGTATACCTCTTACATGCTAGCTCATCATGTCATCAACTAACTGATATTCCAGTTCACAAAAATGTGTATGTAAGAGTATTTTGTAGTTTAAAAGACGGTATAAATGATATTGATCGTGATCTATAGCGAGAAATGGGCGTTGCCATGTTTACTTGTGGCCGTATGCCTCATTCATAAAAACAGAACATGCAGGATTCAGCGCTTAAATACATCAGTTACTCCCAAAATACAGGCAAACATCCCCACGTCGCGTAACACAACGAACTGAATATAACATTTGTTGCCAACTCTTTTAGTAATCGATTTTTATTGATTCAATCAATTCATTGTTGCAGCCCTAGAAAAAATTTAAACATTTGTTTATCTGGTGGTTGGGGGAGGTGCTCTAAATGACAATATATTTACTTGAAATATTTATAATAAAAATTTCTTACATTTATATAGGACTTTTATGGACACTCAAAGCACTTTACACATTGGGGGAATCTCCTCATCTAACACCAATGCGCAGCATCAACCTGGATAACACAACTGAAGCCATATCATGCCAGACTGCACACCACACACCAGCTGATTGCTGGAGAAGAGACAGAGTGATGAAGCCAATTATGATATAGGGATGGTTAGGAGGCCATGATGGACAGAGGCCAGTGGCCAAATTTGGCCAGGATGCCGGGGTTAACCCCTACTCTTTTCCAAGGACATCCTGGGCTTTTTAATGACCAAAGAGAGTCAGGACCTCGGTTTAACGTGTCATCTGAAAGACGGATATCTGATACAGTGTTGTCAGGCCTTAAAACGAATATATCCAGACATTTTATTCAAACCAAAACCTAAATAAACTTAGACCATAAAGCCAGAGAAAATGAAAATTGTATGTAATGTATGTATACAGTTTAAGTCAGAATTATTAGCCCCCCTTTAATTTTTTTTCTTTTTAAAGTATTTCCTAAATTATGTTTAACAGATTCAGGAAATTTTCACAGTATGTCTGATAATATTTTTTCTTCTGAAAAAATTTGTATTTGTTTTATTTTGGCTAGAATAAATCCATTTTACTTAAAAAAAAACATTAAGGACAAAATCATTAGCCCTTTTTTTCTCGATAGTCTACAGAACAAACCATCTTTATACAATAACTTGCCTAATTACCCTAACCTGCCTTGTTAACCTAATTAACCTAGTTAAGCCTTTAAATGTCACATTAAACAGTATAGAAGTATAACTAATGTATAATTGAGACTTCAACTGTAAATACACACACACAGGTGCATGCTTGCAAACACATGCATAAATGTTTTAAATTCATTTTATCTATGGAGATCTAATGTGAAAGGAGGAACGAGACTGAAATACATTGCTCCCATTATCGACTGTAAATATTAGTAAATAACAGCCTGCTGGTTGCCGTGATTGACCAATCAGAATCAAGAATTACAAAGAACCATGTAATACTTAATCATGCAATATTGCATACTATTCAATGCATTAATATTAGTAATGCATAAAACAATGCATTAGTATTTCAGCAGCAACACGTTGTTTCTGCAGAGCAAACTATGCATCATAATACATAAAGCCCACTTATAATAAAATCATAGCTAGATAGACACAGTATACACAAATATAGTATACACATATATTTTCCACATTATATTTCACGTATTATGTAAACACTCTCCATGCTGGAGACGTGCAGACAGGTGGATGAAAAGATATGAGTGAAAATCAACAGTCATCACTCAACAGGTAGCAGACGGACAAAAACAAGACAAACTCAGAAACAATCAGCAAGAGACTGACCTTGGTGACCTTTGCAGAGGCAGGAGCCCATGTTCAGCAGGCTGGCATTTATCTGTTCACCATGCTGACTGCCAGAGGGGCGACGAGGGGAAATGACCAACAACAGACTGAGAAGAAGAAGAAGGGGATCTGAAACAAGCAGAGAGAGCCAACTGGAGGACAGTGCTGGAGAAATGACAGAAGGAATAAAGACTGGTCCAGGAGGAGGAAAGCGGGGAGCTGTTGTCCATCCGGTACAGTGTTTCACAAGTGGGGATGGAAGTGAGGAGAGAGAGAGAGAGAGAGAGAGAAGTGGGGAAAACAGCACACACACACAGACTGACTGTGAGCTCTCTCAGTCCCTCCTCTCCTCTCTCTCTTCTCCTCCCCCTTCTGCTCTCATTTTCGCTCTCAGACCCAACTTTCACACCATCTGCATACTGAAATTACTAGCTTTTACTGAGGTTACATTAGTGATGCATTGATATGAAAATTCTGGCCCATAGCTATAAGGTGATAATTATTTTCATATTATGGCTGGTAATTGGTAAAGGAGTGATATTGTAATTATAAAGCATTTCTATTTTGGCCAAATACACTTACATGTAATCATGTGGCAGACGCTTTCATCCATATACCGACAGAGATTAATGCATTCTGCTGGCGAAAAATGAATATAAACAAGTCTGAAAGCTTTTTGTTGCAGAAAGAAATGACATTTTGATTTTATATTTAGAAGAAACGTCATCAGTAGTTTACAGGATAACACTAAATAAACAAACAAAAATTTTGAAAATGTGTGGAAATTTAAGGTGATTTTAAGACATAGCTGTACTTAACAATATACAATATAGAATAGTTTTATTATGGGTGGTACGGTGGCTCAGTGGTTAGCACTGTCATCTCATAGCAAGAAGGTCACTGGTTAGAGTCCCAGGTGAAATTTCTGAGTGGAGTTTGCATGATCTCCCCATGTTCATGTGGATTTGCTCCAGGTGCTCTGGTTTCCCCCACAGTCCAAAGACATGTGCTTTAGGTAAATTGGGTAAAAACAAAATTGCCCGTAGTGTGTGTGTGTGTGTGTGTGTGTGTGTGTGTGTGTGTGTGTGTGTGTGTGTGTGTGTGTGTGTGTGTGTGTGTGTGTGTGTGTGTGTGTGTGTGTGTGTGTGTGTGTGTGTGTGAGACAGTGTATACAGTAGGAGTTTCCCAGTACTGGGTTGCAGCTGAAAGGCCATCGGCTCTGTAAAACATATGGCGGAGTAGTTGGTGGTTTATTTCACTGTGGTGACCCCTGATAAATAAATAAAAAAAACTGAGCCGAATGAAAATTCATTAATTATTTAATAAATAGTGTTATTGTTAGAAATTAGGGCCGTGCGATTTGAGAAAAAATATATTTTTTCCATTTTTTTGACAGATATTGAGATTTCGATTTGATTTTGCGATTTAATTTTGTAGTCAAGCTTCAGCTCAATATTCTGTATCAGCTTCTTACTGCTAAAATGAAGTGAGTGTTAGTTAAGAAAGGAATTGAAAAGATATTACCTTACTTAAACATTTACTCCATAATATTATTTTTTTCTCTATAATATTTATTTTAAAATATTCCCTCATTTTTCTCTAGAGCAAACAGTAAGCACAAATAAAACAACCTTACCTTTCTGTGAACAAGTTAAACTCAAATTAGGGGGATAGTGTTGCTTATTATAAAAACAAATAATTATTATTATAAAAATACAGAAAACTCAGCAAAGTAACATGGCTGAAACAACTCTGAAATTGTACTTTGCTGTTGCTTGCTACTAGATTGTGTCACTGGCAATACTTTCAGTTGACTTTTTAGCAAGACACTCATCACTTAATTGTGCCCACTCAATTGCTAGTAAGACTATCACAAACAGACGGCAGTCACGCATTTGCTCTGGGCAGATTTGCGATTGCAATTTGATTTCAATTAATCAATAAAAAATAGAATAGAAAAACTGAACTGTTAGTGTTGGAAGATTAAAGCAGTTCTTTACATAAATATGGATGGATGGATGGATGGATGGATGGATGGATGGATGGATGGATGGATGGATGGATGGATGGATGGATGGATGGATGGATGGATGGATGGATGGATGGATGGATGGATGGATGGATGGATGGATGGATGGATGGATGGATGGATGGATGGATGGATGGATGGATGGATAGATAGATAGATAGATAGATAGATAGATAGATAGATAGATAGATAGATAGATAGATAGATAGATAGATAGATGGATAGATGGATAGATGGATAGATGGATAGATAGATAGATAGATAGATAGATAGATAGATAGATAGATAGATAGATAGATAGATAGAGATAGATATAAATTAGACATAACAGAGTGTATAAGTATTTAAGATTACTTGTAATAGAAAGACAGATCAATGTGCTTTTATTATTATTATTTATTATATTAGTCTTCTAATTTTCTTTTCTACATCAGAAAATAATACGTTTACAAGGTCAAAGCATTTTATTGACTTAAGTAAAGTTAAACAGCATAAATCACTGCATAAGATTTTAGAATTATGTAAAGCTTGTAAATGATGTAAAGCTTGAAAAATGACTAATCTTTTTGAAATTTGATAGAGATCACAATTAACATTTATTAAATGAACAAACCAAAGTAGAATGTTCTTAAAATAGATTTTACATGATTATAAATCGATTAGAAATTAGCAAGCACAATTAAATATATATTATCAAAAAGCAATGATCAATTAAAGGGTTAGTTCATACAAAAATGAAACGTCTTCTTAGTTATTAATTACTCTCATATTAATTACCCTCATGTTGTTACAATCCCCTGACATCTTTGTTCATCTTCAGAACACAAATGAAGACATTTTAAATGAAATCCAAGAGCTCTCTGACCCTTCATAGACAGCAACGTTCCAGAGATATTCAGTTCAGAAGTCTAGAAAAAGAACATTATCAATACTTACTGCAAAACTGTAATCATACACAGCTCCAAAAGCTGTAAATATGACTCTGTTCGCCTGTATCTTCTTTCCTGTATCAAGTAACCAGGTGTTATTTACTAAGGGCAGTACAAATTACTGTCATTATAGTCAGCAGCGCAACATGCAAGTGCCATATTGCCTGTAGTAAAAACTTGACACAGAAGACATGGGCAAAAAAAATTGAGTTTGAGGCTGAGTAATTAATAATATTGATAACACTTTAGTTTAGGTCACAATTCATGCTATTAACAAACCATTAACTAACACTACTAGCTTAATAAACAACTAATTAGCTGTTTATCAATGGTTAAGTTAGAAGTTGAGTTTAAGTTTTGGGAAGGATTAGGGATGTAGAATAAGCTCATACTTTATCACTACTAATGAAAAGTTAATATTTTATTAATAGTCAGGTAATAAGCCAGTAGTTCATAGCATGAATTGTGACCTAAACTAAAGTTTAACCATAATATTCATTTTGGACTGGACAAACCCTTTAATGTGACATGTGCATTGCAAGGTTGCTTGTTACTCTTCTACTTCTACACTAAAACTACTATACGGATAATAATGTGTCACGTTTATGTAGTGCTTTACTTTTTTAGAGGAATCACCTCAACCTCCACCTGGATCATACGATGTCAGCCATTCTGCACCATTTCACACACCAGCTTTTTGGTGAAGAGGAGACAGACTGCTGAAGCCAGTGAGATGATATGAGGTTAAAAGGGTGTGGGGTCACACACACATACTCTTTTCAAAAGACATCCTAAGACTATTTAATGACCACAGAGAGCCAGGACCTTGGTATGACATCTCATATGAAGCACGTTCCCCATCAATATACTGGGGCAGTAGGACCCAGACAGACTAAAGGGTGAGCACTACCTGTTGGCCCTCACTAGCACCTCAATAAAAATTTAAATGAGGAGAAGAAAAAAGTATTTGTGGTTAAATCAGTTCAGGGAATTCTTAGGGAAGCAGAAAATAATATAGTTAGTTCTTGATAATAGCTTTTTGCTGCCCTCCGGTGTTACAGAGGTAAAGATGCATTCAGAAGAACACTCAATGGGAATACTTTTAATATTACAATTAAAAATAGCTTTAAACTTGATATGAATTTTATCGACGCACATCTAATATGATTTTTGGGATGTCAGTGATTTGCACTGTACATGTTGAGCAAATGGAATGTACAGGCTTCCTGAAAGACAATTGTTCAGGCATTTATTTAAATTTATTTATCCCTAAATATTGAACAGCAAGGAATATTATAATATTTTATTATTATTTTACAGCATTTGAGATATCGTTTTCTATATTGAGCATTTACTTTTGTTTAGCTCATACAAAACAGAATAATGTATATGCATCCATTAGTGTTGATCACATTTAGACTTTCAGACAGCAAAACATGACAAACAGCCAATATTTTACCAAGCAGTTACTAACTCTTGTTGTATATGGGTAAATATGAAAAATGATTTTGGTTGTAAACCTTATAACCTTGTTCCAATCCTTTGAGTTTCTTTTGTTAAACACAAAAGAAGATATTTTGTAATATGATGGAAACCTGAATTCATTTATTTTTATTCATTCTAATGAACTCTCAAGGATTTTTTTCTTCACTGTCCTATTTGTCGCCACTGGCTTGCATGGTTCAGGATCTAAAAAGCTACTCATCGATGAATTTGCTCTTCCGTGTTTGGACTCTCAATAATGACTTCAAACCACACTGAACGAAGCTTAACTGAACTGAACTTAAACACTAAAAACGGAACTACCCTAATCCAGTAACTATGACCATTTATGTGAAGCTGCTTTGACACAATCTACATTGTAAAAGCTCTATACAAATAAAGCTGAATTGAATTGAATTGACAATGGCTTAACAGGTTTCAAATTTCTAACTGGGAGTGAGGAGTCAATTTAGATGTTTGGGTTATCCTTTCAACAACAATATATGGAAATGGACAAAATAATAAAAATAATTCATCTGAAAAATAATGTGCATATCTTTACTATTACTACCTTAAAACTAATGTTTCATATGTTTCAATTAGGCATGGGATGATGCACTTTAAAGTTACACTGCAGTTTGGAAAAGTCAAGGTTTTAAAACCACCAAAATGTTCTGTTATACCATTCTTACAGTATCTGTAAGATTTTTTTTTAAATGTTTTTTTTTTTTTTTTTTTTTAGGACAACAGTATCTCCAGCAGAATCGATATCCCAAAAAATATCATTTTAAATTGTAAAGTATTCTTTTTAAAAAAATAATGAAGACAGCAGAAGTCAATGATTCATTTAAATTATCCTGACATGTTTACTACTCCAAAAAAAGTTTTATTTTTTTTACCCAGATGTTTAAAAATAACATATTTTAGAGCAGTAATCACTATATCGTGTGTGATTTGTTTCCAAGGTTATCAAACCATAACAATCCTATACCGGCCCATTCCTAGTTTAAATGTTTCAAATTTGTACAATTTTATTTCACAAAACAAAGACTTTTATGTGTGTGTTGGTCATTTCTGTGTATAAGCTCAGTTGTCATAAAAGAAAATATCTATTTTTTGTTGTTGTTTGATTTTATTTTTAAACTCTGAATTTATATTTTACACATCTCAGAGTGGGCAGAGATACAAGTCTAAACTTGTGGCTTCAAAAGAATTTCTTTTCACTCTCTTTGTCTTTTGTCAACCTGTAATCCAGTAGGCAAACATTGCTCAAATTGTTTTTACCTGACATCACCAGAAGTCATGTTCTTGCACATGGAAATCTTGTAACAGTACTCCACTTTCCAATGATTTGTCGAAGAAAGTTAAGCTTTGCCTGTTTAAAGTTATATTAAACAATGTAAATATAGTTTTATCGTTGTTTTTGAAGCTCTTCTGCCAACATCACTGTGACAGACAGACGAGTTACTTTTTGATAATGTTAGCTGAAAGCTAGAATAATTATATTTTAGCGTGAGGAAAGTCTGACACCTTGTGGTGGATGACCGCACTTGCACTCTGCACATGTATGTTTTTGTGAGGTTTCTGACACAAAATTATACAGATTTGATTGAATTTTGGGAAAAACATTTGGGAATGGGAAAATAGTAAAGATTTACACTAATTGCACCGTGTCAGAAAGGCTTTCTTTCCTTCTCTGAGGTTGCACATGTGTGTCTGACTTTTGTGGCCACATAAATTTCCATTCTGCATTTAACTAGCCATTTACTATTCCCACAATTTTTCCTGCCCATTTACACCAGCTCTGTCTATTTCTCAACATCATCACAGCATGGAAAAGCTATATAACATATTATTACCAAGAAAAGTGGGGAAACGCTTCTGTTTGAGATTCATTTAAATGCAATAAAATGTAAAATATTAAAAAGAACAATATATATTTTAAATATAATACTATAAATATATAATATATAAAATATATAATACAAATATATAAAAAAACAAATAAGTAAAACAAGTACAAATAAATTGACCTTACAAATAATTTAATTTTACAAAAGGGTGTCTAGTATAGTTGCTAAACAAGTTTATGAGAGAATGTTGTTTGTGAGGACTGTGTGTTGTGTGCTCAGGGTTTTGTGTGGTGTTTGGAGATTTGTTAATCTAATCTTTCTGATGACACACTGAGACGACACAGGTGATGAGTGTGTATATTTGACTTTGTGTTACTGAACATCTGAACTGAGCTGGTGAGCTTCATCTGTTCAATTGCTAATCCTGGACTCCACAGGGTCTTCTGAACAACTGCCACTCACTTCCAGTTTCATCTGTGCATTGCTTTTTTTATCATCTCTCCTTACTAATCAGACTCATCATGAATAATGCATCATAATTTTAGCCATTGCAACTGTTTATAAAGTTTTAGCTTTACAAATTAATAGCTATAATGCATCAAAATAAAACTTTTTTAATTTAATAGAATCCAAAAAAAAAAACTAATCCAAATATTGTGTATTTAGTCATTATGTGCTGTAGAACAGTCAAACTCATAATCGTTACAAATTGAAAATTTACATGTTGTCATTTTAAATGTCAATGAATATTGCTTGAATGTATTTAGGCTATGCATGTATGCATTTTAAACAAATTAATGCCTGGGCTATAAGACTCTACTTTTAACACATGCAGTATTGATTTCATATTCTACAGACACACTGGGCCTTATCAAACACCCGGAGTAATAAGGAGCAAGACATATTTGGCATGATTTGTTGCTATTTTCAGACCAGCGCAAACCTAATTTTCACATTTGGCACCACATTTTAAAATAACAAATCCATTTGCGCATTGTTAGCACGTTGCTTTTTTGAAGAACTGAAATAGACCCCGCCATTGACCAACTAAAAGCTGGTCGAAAGTCCAGCACAGAACGCATTAGTTATGGGCCTATCCAGGTCCAAATGCCTACGGATTGCTTAATACACACAGGATGTACGGCAATACATAACTATCTTTACATTTGAAAATAAATAAAATTAAAAGATTAAAAAATGTTGCAAAAACTATTATTTTATAAATAAATACAAAAACCACTGACTCCATGCCTTCCTCATGTCTGGGGGGCTTTTCTCTGTTTATTCATGACAATTTGCATTTGTACTGTGTTATTATTATTTAGAAGTATTATTTATTATATGCATAATTATATTTGCTTTGAATAAAAAGTTTAGATTTGTCCACCTGTCGGGTTTTGGAGACATATGCATCACTGAGTTTTTTGACAACACTTCATCATTATTGTTCATTTATTCATTTGCTGGAAATTAGAACTGAATTTAGAAATAGTTTTGAAACAAATCTTTGCGCTTAACAATTAAAATTAAAGGAGTGTGGCGCTGTGGCGCAGTAGGTAGTGCTGTCGCCTCACAGCAAAAAGGTCACTGGGTCGCTGGTTCAAGCCTCGGCTGGGTCAGTTGGCCTTTCTGTGTGAAGTTTGCATGTTTTCCCTACGTTCGCATGGGTTTCCTCCGGGGGCTCCGGTTTCCCCCACAGTCCAAAGACATGCGGTACAGGTGAATTAAGTAGGCTAAACTGTCTGTAGTGTATGAGTGTGTGTGTGAATGAGTGTGTGTGGATGCTTCCCAGAGATGGGTTGCAGCTGGAAGGGCATCCGCTGCGTAAAAACGTGCTGGATAAGTTGGCGATTCATTCTGCTGTGACGATCCCGGATATAATAATAAAGGGACTAAGCCGAAAAGAAAATGAATGAATGAATGAATAAAATAAAATTAAATATGTAGGTAAAGGAGCAAAGTAAAGAGTAAAAGTAAAAAAAAGAGAAAGTGAAGAGGCTGAATGTAGGAGACACGTCCTTTATCCTCGCTGCAGATGGTCTGTTTAACTTTTCCCGCTAGTGAAGCATTCAGTTTTTCCTCTTATAAAGTCCGCCATGTTAATAGCAAATGTGCCATGGTGTGGCGCAACTGACTCTTAAAGGCAATGGCAGATGAGACTCTGATTGGTTTAATGCACAATATGCTCAAAACACACACATAACTCATTAAGAGAATAAGCACAACTCTGTTAGACCATATGCTGGGACGTATAGCGTATTTTTCCGTCAATAAAAATAGCAAAAGTGGATTCAGACACAACCTTAATGCTTTTGTGTTTTGTGCTTTAGACTTTGCATCTAGATCGTTAAAAAAGAGCCCACTAACTTATCCGCCATCTTGAGCACTCAACATGTCATCACTTTTACTGTAAAAAATATATCTGAATGTTTTAACATTGTTAGCCTGTGGTTGTGAAAGAAAATAGCAGGGATTTTTCATGATCAAATGGAATTGAACCTTTCATAGATAAGAAGCTCATGTCAGTGCCTGCTCTCTCTCTCTCTCTCTCTCTCTCTCTCTCTCTCTCTCTCTCTCTCAACATATTACGTTTGTAGCCTTATTGCAAACATACAGTACATGGCACAGTTCACAATATACACGTTAAACTAATAAAAGTAAAAAGCCTCTTCAGGGTGGCACTGAAAAAATGATATCTGCATATCCTGCATTTTTATTCTAGCTGTGAACAGATGTTTTTTCACTGAATGTTAGGAGCCAGATCTGAAAATTACAACACTGAAATAATAGCACATTATACATACACTGTATGGTTTAGAATGAAGTAGTTGAAAGCAGATTAGCTACTAAGGCTTATAATTGTATCAAAACACTTACATACTCTAAATGCCCCAAGGAATGCTAAACAGATTCTTCTGTTCGAAAGGCAATGTTTTGTTTACTTTTGATCATAAAAAAACATTTCTATCCCATGGGACTTGTCAGTTTGATCCCATCACTCACAACACACACTCAACACCACTGGATTTATTCTTGGCCGCTGACTTTGGAGGTCTCAGGCTCAGTGTTTTTCTCTTCCCTGTCTCCTTACAGTTTACATACTTCTGTCACCATAAATAACATAACTAAAGCAATAATCCATTTTATGAGTTGTCAGTGGTTATTCCCCTGGAGAGATTGGACTGAAAGCTTTACTCTGTGGCCTCAGACGTAAGGTTAACTCCTTTAAGATGAGATGCCATCAGCGGATGTTTCCCAAATTTCTAAATATTTGTTGCAATCCAGCTTTAATTTATAAAGAGTATATTTTAAAAAGACCAGCTTAAATAAATTAAAATAATTGGACTTTAATTTAAAAAAAAAAAACTGCTAAAAAATTCATGTTTATATCTGAAATCCAGATACATCAAATGGCATATATTTAATATAATGTGTATTATTGAGATTTCATTACTGTAATAACCTTTATTGATTTTTTTCTTATAAAGTTGAATATTAGGATAAACAAAAAAAGATAGACAGAACCAGACACGATGTAACAGACACCCATAGTCACAAATACCACAGTAAGAGAATAAGCCGCACACAAATCCCATTACAACGTTTGTGGTGCGCGCACACACACACACACACACACACACACACACACACACACACACACACACACACACACACACACACACACACACACACACACACACACACACACACACACACACACACACACACACACACACACACACACAAAAACTCATCTTTTCTGGGAAAATTTGACATGATGCCATTAAGCTGGAAAAAGTGCTCCTGTATAGAGATCTATTAAACCAGACTATTTTTTAATACGTGGGCCCTCATTAAAGATGTACTCAACTACAGTTCTGAGTTGTTTGAACTGCAGATATTAGTTTAGATTTATCTTACAGAATAATGCAAGGAAGAAGCATGTAAACTGCATTGTTTGTTTGTTTAAAATTGATCTTAACAAAAGAGGACATTGAAGGCTGTTCATCGCGAAAGTCCCCATTTTTTGCCATCACCTCTTTCACACCACATATGCGAGCAGAGCGTGAGCAGCATGTGTTTTTTTCAGTGTTCATCTTAACATATTAGAGCTTTCATACCTTACGCAGAAATAGCCTGTCAGTGCGAAGTGTGAGCAGAGCTAAAGGAGCAGAGTCTTGATCATTTCTCTACGCTGGGTCTATTTTTGCCGCTACACATGTTAAAATAAAGTGATAATGACCAAAAACACATTAAATGATAGTAAAAAGTAGCAATTTTACACAATAAATTAATTTTTTCTCTACATGCGCACTGCGCACGCAGTGTTTCACCTCTGCTTGCTCATGTGGTATGAATGTGTGCCAGAAGGAGACGCTGCTGCAGGAGGTAGAACGTTGCTGCGCATGACACACAAATGAATTGTGCAGACTCACACGTTGCTTAGGGCGACTTCGCTAAAATATTCATATAATATTTTTAATTATGGCATAGCTTTCCATACAATTAGGCTAATTAAGTAATGGCTAAAAAAAACACACAAACGTTTGATAAAGGCCCCACATGACCCGGCCCAAAGATAGTAGCAGGAAATATGTTAGGTTAGGTTAAACTTTATTTGTCCCCGAGAGGAAATTTGTCTTGGGCAAAAAAGGTGCTACAACATTGCTCTAAACAGACAGTAAAAATAAATAAAACAAAACAATTAGGAACAAACAGTTAAAAACATACATTGTTTACAGAATAAGACCGTATATAAGTATAAATATATAAAACACAGAACCCAGTCAGGTGCTAGCGTACTACAGGAGCAGTGGTATTGGTAGTGTTCAACAGTTTTATCGAGGTAGGAACAAACGAAAGCTTCAGTCTATTAGTTTTACACATTGACATTCTCAGTCTTTTTCCTTATGGTAACAGTTGATATTCACTGAACAGGGGATGTTTAGAATCAGCGCTAATACGTATCGCTCTTCTCATAGCCGCCTGTTCGTATAGTCTGTATGGGCTCATATTGTTTTATTCCCATAATTTTCAAGGCTGTATTTTGCATATGAACCAATTTATTTTTCAACTGAAAAATAAAATATCGGTCTGACCCAGCCCAAAGGTACGGTTGGGTTAAGTCTGGGCTCGGGCAGAGAATCTAAACTCTAGAGTACACTATGCAGCTATGCTGATTCCAGTAATTATAAATGACATAGCTCAAAAAGTTTAGTTCAAAAAGCTTTAAAAATCTAAGAGTAAGAGAGTTGAATAGATCTTTGAATCCAGGTTTCTTTGCATATCCTGTTTTGTGGACATTTTATACACAATACTACAGAGACATGTTAATAACGCCTGTCAATCAATATCAGTGGTCAAGGAAAACCGCATTGCTACGTCACATTGTGGTTGGCCTCAAAATCGATGACATTTGGATCCTATTTTAATGTCAGGAATTTAAAAAACAAAAAGAAACTTGTTTGTAAACTTGTTTATGTCACTTCAATATGTCTGCAGACACACTACACCTAGACAAAATGCTGTCCAAACAGCTTCCACAAGTTGATTTTGCATCATAGGTGCCCTTTAAAGTAAAACGTATTATCTTTCACAAAGATCATATCGATAATAATGTAAAACATTTTTGAAGTTGCACTGCAGCAATATCCTAGGGTGTAATAATTATTTTAATAAAGATAATTGTTTTAATTAAAGTCAAAACCTAATCATCATAGAACAGGTGTATTCAGCTGTGTCATTTAAGTGTTATCTAAAAAAATACATTAAAATTGGTATTTTTTTAGCAGCATATGTTTTTATTCTCCTGTTCAACCTTTACATGCTCCCTCTGAGCCAAATAATGAGAAAGAACCAAATCTCCTACCACAGCTATGCTGATGACACTCAGATCTAGCCTTACTGCCTAATGACTACAGCCCCATTGACACCCTCTGCCAATGCATTGATGAAATGAGCAATTGGATGTGCCAAAACTTTCTTCAGTTAAACAAAGAGAAAACTGAAATGATTGTGTTTGGAAACAAAGATGAGGTTCTCAAGGTAAATGCGTACCTTGGCACTAAAGGTCAAACGACAAAAAATAAGGTCAAGAATCTTGGTGTGACTCTGGAGCCAGATCTGAGTTTCAACAGTCATGTCAAAGCAGTCAGTAAATCAGCATACTATCATCTCAAAAACATAGCAAGAATCAGTTGCTTTGTTTCTAGTGAAGATTTAGAAAAACTTGTTCATGCTTTTATCAGCAGCAGGGTGGATTACTGTAACGGCCTCCTCACTGGTCTTCCTAAAAAGACAGTCAGACAGTTGCAGCTCATCCAGAACGCTGCAGCCAGAATTCTAACCAGAACCAGAAAATCAGAGCAGATCACACCTGTCCTCAGGTCTTTACACTGGCTGCCAGTTACATTTAGAATAGATTTTAAAGTATTATTACTGGTCTATAAATCACTAAATGGCCTAGGACCTAAATACATCACAGATATGCTCACTGAATACAAACCTAACAGATCACTCAGATCATTAAGATCATATAAACTAAAAGTTCCAAGTGTTCAGTCAAAGCAGGGTGAATCGGCTTTTAGCCACTATGCCCCTCGCTGCTGGAATCAGCTTCCAGAAATGATCAGATGTGCTCCAACATTAGGTACATTCAAATCAAGACTGAAAACACATCTGTTTAGCTGTGCCTTTACTGAATGAGCACTGTGCTGCGTCCGACAGATTGCACTATCATGTTTTTCTCTTCTTCTTCATTCTTTCATATCACATTTTACCTGTTTTTGTTTTGTTTTGTTTTTACGCATTTTTATTATTTGTTTTTATTTTTATTTTACTTGTTTTTTTTATTCTTGTTTATGTAAAGCACTTTGAATTGCCATTGTGTATGAAATGTGCTATATAAATAAACTTGCCTTGCCTTGCCTTGCCGTAGTGTCATGTGGCGACACGGTGGGTCAGTGGTCAGCGCTATCCCCTTACAGCAATAAGGTCGCTGGTTCGGGCCCGGCTGGGTCAGTTGGCATTTCTGTGTGGAGTTTGCATGTTGTTCTTGTGTTCGCAAGGGTTTCCTCTAGGTGCTCCGGTTTCCCCCACAGTCCAAAGACATGCGCTGCAGATTAATTGAATAAGCTAAATTGGCCATAGTTTATGTGTGTGAGAGAGAGGTTATGGGTGTTTTCCAGTACTTGCAGCTAGAAGGCACCCTGCTGACGTAAAACATATAAGTTGGTGGTTCAATCTGATGTGGTGACCCCTAATAAATAAAGGGACTAAGCCGAAAAGAAAATGAATGAATAAATATTTAGTGTTTATTCTTGCTATGTTTATTATTTTTTTTACGTTTTCTTTTGATTTGTTAGTTTATTAGAAATATTTAAGTAGCAGCATTCTAAAAAATGTTCAGTTAACATTAATTTAAAGTAACAAAAATGGTATTAGTTGTTTGGCTTTTAAAAACTTTAATGATCCTGCCTTGCACCTTTGAAAAGCAGAAATAAGGGTTACGCAAGACATTTAATTACTAAAACATCCACCTAAATCTCTTTTTAACTTAAATTGCAGCACAACCTACCCAAAATGTCCTTATAATGACTACCAAGAAGCTGCAAGGCAAAACCTAATTTTTCTTTTTTAATGAGCATGTTAAAACACGACCACTCAATGTCGCTTAAATTCATCATCAGCCCTTGCAGAGCCACAGTAAGGGGATTTCCAGTGCTGGTGCTTTGAAACAACACATTCTGCCTGTAATAAATCACCACAAGCCCATAAACTCCATGCCATTTGTTCAAAGTATTGTATTTTTTTTCCATACGCCAGAAGTCATTATTGATCAAGATCTTGTGTGTTTAAGCTCCAATCCATCTGCACTTAAAAGAAACCTGATCTGCTCTTCCTGTCCAGTGTTTTTTTCCCAGTGTAAAGGCCCTTCCCTGATCCACAGCATCAGCTCAGCAGGTTTCCACTACTGTTGATTCCCTCCTACTGTCTGCTGTTCTCACACTTCAGACAAAGATAATCTCACCCGCCTCACCTGCTGCTGCCAGCAAATCCTCTAGACCCCCCACTTGTTGCTAGAAAGAGAAAACCCCATCCACATTCTTTATCTGCTCCACAGAAAATGCTGAAAGGTGGACTCACAGATATGATCTGCATGTGGCATTTCTTGTCATTTCTACTGATGCCGAACATCTTGCGGCAGAGGCTTGGTCCATTGCTTGCAAATATGCCTGTCAGGAGGAGAAGAAGCAGAGGAGAGATCAGGTTTCCTCTTCATTCCTGTTTCTTGGCTAATACTGTTAACCTAAACTGTTTTCACTGCAGTAAATCTTGTAAGAAAACTTGAACTTGACAAATCTCATTTACAAGGGCTTGAATGCTTCGGGACAGATGTGTTGAAGCATGGCAAGAATTCAGCTTGTGAGGAATCATAATATCTCCACAAGAAAGACTGTATTTTGGGGAAACAAAAGTGCAATTGTGTTGACTAGTGCCATGAAAATGGGGACGTCATACGGGTCTCATGACACAGAGATGAGGTCTCGGATCACCCTGAAGGGGTTTATTTTACAATAACGATGTCCTAGCTCCACACTGCGCCACTTATTTTACGGCTATTTACTTATTTAAGCATTCATTTGTAAATTGTTTCAGAGAAGGAGATCATGGATTGGAACGAGTGAAGCCAAATTTATTCAGGCAAGTCATTAAGAATTTTTAAATTAATAAACAGTACTTTGTTTAGGTATTATAGCAAAGCGATTGCTCGTGTAATGCTGCATGTATTGAAAAGTTTAAAAAACAGGTTTAGCATCTACTTTCAGATTGGAAAAAATCCTCAAAGCCAAGACAGACTTTGGCGATGTCTGGTTCTGGTGCAAATCATTGTTTTGAAAGAACCGGTTGAGTAAAACATTTACACAGAAATTACTCAAACATTAAAATAAACAAGCCTAAAAAAAGTTGCGAGAAATTTACTGACAATTTTATGCTGCTGACACATTCAGATGCTGTCCGTCATCAGGCAAAACACACAGTGATGTTTAACTTATATGTACAATAACAAAATCTCATACTCATCCATTCATTTATCAGGAGTCGCCACAGCGAAATGAACTGCCAACTTATCAAGCATATGTTTTATGCAGCGGATGCCCATTCAGATGCATCCCAGTACTGGGAAACACCCATACACACTCATTCACACACATACACTATGGCCAATTTAGTTTATTAAATTCACCAATAGCGCATGGCTTTGGACTGTGGGGGAAACCCGAGCAAACACAGGGAGAACATGCATACTCCACACAGAAATGTCAACTGCTCCTGCTGGGACTCAAACCAGCGACCCTTTTGCTGTGAGGCGACAGTGCTAACAACTGAGCCACCGTGTTGCCCAAAATGCATAATTTCCTACTAAATTGGTAAATGAGCTGCATAGTATTTTTCAAACAGTAGGCAATAAGAACCTGGAGGAAATACAGGTGAGATTCTTAGGTGCGCATTTGATGAGGCCTATCCAAGTGGCTAAAAAAAAAAAAACGCACACAACTCAAACAATGTAGCAAAGGGAAAAAGTTCATATTTCACTGTCACGGCGTCATGGTCTGAATGGAAAGTATTTAGGGCATACTGATAGATGAGTTACAGTCTAGTAAGCATCATTAGCCAAACTAGAGTTCCCTGCACATTGTAAACACAGTGTGGGCTTCTGTTCCTACGTGCGCTCATGTGCTGAGATACTGCACACATCACATTAATTTTTATGTGAAAGTGTCCCTACATTTTGCACTGATGGGAGCCTTGTTTCTGTGCATAGACATACATTCTAAAATGCACAGAGGCATTTTCAGAAAGTAATTAAAAGAAGGAGGGGGGGATGCAAAAAACTAATTTTAAATGTAAATGCAAAACAATTTGTGTATTGAACTGTACCAAACGGTTCAAAATTAAATTGAGTAATTTTTTTTGCTGCTTGTTCAAACTACTTATTTAAAAGAAGTTGAAACAACACATTTCTTAATTTTTTAGACAACTTAATTGTTTTATGTTCAATCTACTTACAGTACATTTGTAAAAACAATAAAACGTTAACTTCATCAATTTGAGTTGGGACAACATAAATGAATTGTGTGGAACGCAACATTTTTTACATTGTATTGCAGCATTCCTAATATTCACTATTTATATGTAGCAAGTTTTTTTTTGCCACTTACTGGTGTAATAATGAAATGTTAAAAAAAAAAAACAGACAGTGAAATGGTTCAGTTATCAGCACTTTCTGTATGCTGCTCAATCTTATTGACGGATCAAAACTAGGGATGTTCACATTAACCAATTAACTGTAAACCGAAAGGATGCATTTTTAACCGATTAATAGTATCAGATTTAGTTTATATTTTTGTTATAATTTTTGCTGCATAAATGTGCAACACGTATTTGTTAACTTGGCGGGCGGTAACACGTGCCTACACACATATTTGACCAAATAAGCAAAATAAAAGGAGCAAAAAGAAGCACATTGCTTGTCACAGTTTGACACTGGCGAGTTAATGCCATACTAGTGCTGGTGGCCTCTCTCCTGGCTCTGCATTATAAACACCTCAGTGTCTTTGCATAATTAAAGAAAGAAGAAGAAACTTTCTGTTTTATAGCTATGTAAACTATAAAACATATGAAAATGAATGCAATACTATATGTAAAAAACAAAACTATTATGCTATATGTTTAAAACAGTCAACATATGCACCTTGTTTGTCTCTTATCACACGCAGCGTGCGCACATGAACTGTGGGTAAAATGGAAAAAAAAAGCACAAAGGTTGTAAGGTGAAATCAGATGCTCAAGACATAATGTTTAAAATAATGACTTGAATTAAATGCTGACAGAGGTTTGTGATATAATAAGAACAGCAGAGCATTAATTAAATGCATGTCTTCAGTTGAGCGTATAGCCTTCTTTTTATTTAACAAGAGAAAAAAAATCATATGATTGGAAAAAACAGCCTATGCTGGTTCTTAAAAAGTATTCAGTCAGTGTTTTTGTTTTGTAATTTGTAATTTAAGTAAAAAATAAAGGAAGAGTTATTTATTTTATTCTTTTTAAGTTAATTCTGTTTTTAGCTGTTGGAAACATTGTAGGCAAGTAAAGATGTTCTGTTGTAAAAAAAAAAAAAAAAGATTATAAAAAAAAGATTATTATCAAAAAAATGTTCTGTTGTTATATGTTCTGCATGCTGTTGTTCACATGTTAAAATAAATCTGTATTTTAAAATGCAATATTTAATGTCTCACACAAAATAGACACATCCATTTATTTTTATTATTAAATAATAACTTTTTATTAAGGCGACAGTAGGTAGGGCTGTCACCTCACAGCAAGAAGGTCGCTGGTTTGAACCTCCGCTCAGCTGGTGTTTCTGTGTGGAGTTTGCATGTTTTCCCTGCGTTCGCGTGGGTTTCCTCCGGGTGCTCCGGTTTCCCCTACAGTCCAAAGACATGTGGTACAGGTGAATTGGGTAGGCTAAATTGTCCTTAGTACATGAGTGTGTGTGTGGATGTTCCCAGAAATGGGTTGTGGCTGGAAAGGCATCCGCTGCGTAAAAACATGCTGGATAAGTTTGCGGTTCATTCCGCTGTGGCGACCCCAGATTAATAAAGGGACTAAGCCGAAGAGAAAATGAATGAATTTTTTATTAATCTGACTGACCGTTCAATAAAATTAACCAAAATGAGCATCCCTAATCAGAACTGAATTAGCCAGTTTGACCAATAAGAATCATTTATTACAGAGCACCGCCTAATGTTTCTCTGTAATACGATCACTTTAATTAATACAATAAACATTTATCCAAGCATGAAACACAGAACAAAAAACTCTGTTGAAAGCAAATGTGGAATGAGAAATAAAACATTCCAGCTCCAAACACAGAATCACGGCGCCATTTCATATCTCTTCTTCTCAGTTGTCTTCACGTTGTCCTCCTTTGTTTGAAGTCCTCTCTTGCAGCAGGCCAACAACATACATCTGCATCACCGTATTCAAGGCTCAGCTAAAAGGAAATTGCTTTAATCCAAAATTGGGTTGAAGCAATTTCCCCGGCCCCTTCCTTAAGCAGTGCCAGATACGGGGACCACCTCAGCAGAGGCTCATGCAGGGGATGAATAGCAGACCTCAGTGTCCTCAGGGCATGTTCACTCTCGTTCCATATGCTGCCTAATTGGTTTAATTACTGTAATTATCTGCTGGGGTTCACATTGTGCAGGCAGGAACGATTAATGGCTTCAAGAACACATGCAGACAGGAGCAGTAGAGAAGGGAACTGCTGAAGAATGCCAGCAGAACGAGGCTCAATAAAGTTTGAAAGGACTGTCACGGCCACTCAGGGACAAGGCAAAACAGGTCTAATTGAAAGAATACTACAGAGAACTTAAGAAATAGTGCTTGTGTTGTCGAGCGGGTAATTATTTGACCTGAAAACCTACAATAACACAGGGAAATGTCACGGGAAGCAATCATGCTAGTTTTGTACCATTTGTGGCTGTCTTCTTTAAATCGTAACTGAGTAAACAAAGGAAAAAGTTCATATTTCACTGTCATGGCGTCAAGGTCTGAATGAAATGTATTTAAGGCATACTGATAGATGAGTTACAGTCTAGTAAGCATAATTAGCCAAACTACAGTTCTGTGCACATTGTAAAAACGCAGATTAGATAAGCTTTGTTAAAGATAAACACATCAAGGACACTTTCATTACAAAGCAGCATTTGTTTATGCACTGTAGTAAATTTATACGTGTCGCAACTGCTAAACCCATATATGCTTGAGTCGTGAACATTTGAGGAGTAGAACAAAGCATTTTAGTTAAACATGCATTGGGTGTGGCTCTGTAATAATACCCTCATTCAAATGTGTTTTTATTTAAGCTGAGAACAAACATTGTGGCCTTTTGATATAACTAGGTTTGAAAAATCTTGTCAAATTTTTCCAGTTCACATAAGTTTTTACACACGTTACACATTGTCAACACATGTGTTTATATACTGCTCTGAAAAAAAATGCAACATAAAGGGCAAGTTGTTGCCACAAAGTAATGAAAAAGCACAGAAGTTGAACCAGTGGTTCTCAACTGGTGCTAGTGTGGGCTACAGCCCAAAAATCATCACTCATATGTTCTTTAGGATCACATACGCTGCTAAACTCAAATATACACTCACCGGCTACTTTATTAGGAACACCTGTCCAACTGCTCGCTAACGCAAATTTCTAATCAGCCAATCCCATGGCAGTGACTTAAGGCATCTAGGCATGTATTTAGGTATGGTCTAGACTATTTGCTGCAATGCAAGCCGAGCCTCAGAATGGGGAAAAAGGGGGATTTAAGCTGTGGTCACACTAGAGTTTAAGTGTGTGAAATTCTGTCGTGCGGAGCTGCGAAAAGGGGCGGGATTAAACAAGATGATTAGACAATAAAATAAGCGAGCAATTGCTTTATGCTTTAAATTTTTGTCCAGAGAGGTCATGTTTTGATCCTCGATTGGTATCACACAGTCAAGTGATGCGATTTCACAGCTCAGAATTCACCAAGCTTGAACTTTGCACCACAGCAACCTGCGAAACTTGACGCATGAGCCTGCGCTTCCGGTCTGACGCATTCGCGTGCGTATGAATGGAAGTCTATAGGGAAAAAAGCTCAGTGTAACCGCAGCTTTAAAGGGGTGGTCCACTACGATATCATATTTTAAACTTTAGTTGATGTGTAATGTTGCTGCGTGAACATAAACAGCATCTCTGAATGTAAAATGCTCAAAGTTCAATGCAAAGGGAGACCTTGATTTTTACACAATTTGCTTAGCAAAGCCTACAATGAACGAATTTTGGGGACTACCAAAAATAGTTCCGCCCCCTGTGAGATCACAAAGGTTAGTTTACTGCGCACCCTCACTGCACAGCTAAGGGCTGTGGCCTGAGGCACTGTAACGTTACAGCAGAGAGAGCAGAAATGCCATCCCTATTATTTTCACAGAGCTTCTCTGTTTCTGTAATCAAAGTGAAATTTATGAAAAAAATAACATGATATCCTTCAAGTGAAACATAAGCTCACATTGCTTTGCATCTTATTAACACAATCAAGCCTTAAAATTACTTTCTGGACCACCCCTTTAAGTGACTTTGAATGTGGCATGGTTGTTCAGGGTTTCTGTAGGTTTAAATTAAACTTAAGTCTTTTTAAGACCATTACGAATGAAATTTTAGACTTATACTGGGCATAAGACTAAGGATTTTTTTCTAATGATCCAGTTACTTCTGTAAATAGTTTTTGCATTAATGCAAGATCATGTAAAGGGATGTGTTGCTTTAGTTTTCTTTCCCTGCTTAGAATTTAATAAGGAGAATTTGCTGAAAACATGTGTAACAGTTGTTGTGATTTGTATCTCTTTGCAATAAAAGCCTCTATATATATATATATATATATATATATATATATATATATATATATATATATATATATATATATATATATATATAAAAGGTTTTAAAATAGTTCTTTGGTGATTGGGTGTCAGCCTGATAGGGTAGCTTTAATTGGACATTGGAAAATTAAGACCTGGTAAGACCTACAACACACATTTTCAGTGAATTTAACACTTTTTAGGGCTTACAATTTTGTTTTTGAAATGTAAGACTTTTTAAGACCTTGTGGAAGCCCTGTTGTTGGTGCCAGATAGACTGGTTTCAGAAACTGCTGATTTACTGGGATTTTCTTGCACAAGCATCTCTAGGGTTTATAGAGAATGGTCCAAAAAAGAGAAAATATCCAGTGAGCGGCAGTTCTGTGTGCACTGAAGTCTTGTTGATGCCAGATGTCAGAAGAGAATGGCCAGACAGGTTCGAGCTGATAGAAAAGGCAACAGTAACTCAAATAACCACTCGTTACAACCGAGGTATGCAGAAGAGCATCTCTGAATGCATAACACGTCCAACTTTGAGGCGGATGAGCTACAGCAGCAGAAGACCACACCGGGTGCCACTCCTGTCAGCTAAGAACAGAAAACTGAGGCTACAATTCACAATTGCTTACCAAAATTGGACAATAGAAGATTGAAAAAACATTGCCTGGTCTTATGAGTCTCGATTTCTGCTGTGACATTCAGATGGTAGGGTCAGAATTGAACAAAATGAAAGCATGGATTCATCCTGCAATGTATCAACAGTTCAGGCTGGTGGTGGTGGTGTAATGGTGTGGGGGGTATTTTCTTGGCACACTTTGGGCCCATTAGTACCAATTGGGCATCGTGTCAATGCCACAGCCTACCTGAGTATTGTTGCTGACCCAGTCAATCCATTTTTGACCACAGTGTACCCATCTTCTGATGGCTACTTCCAGCAGTATAACATGCTAGATCATAAAGCGCTAATCATCTCAGACTGGTTTCTTGAACATGACAACGAGTTCACTGTACTCAAATGGCCTCCACAGCCACCAGAACTCAATCCAATAGATCACCTTCGGGATGTGGTGGAACAGGAGATGGATGTGCAGCCTCTGCAGCAACTATGTGAGGCTATCATGTCAATATGAACCAAAACCTCTGAGGACTATTTCTAGTATCTTGAATCTATGTCATGGAGGATTAAAGCAGTTCTGAAGACAAAAGTGGGTCCAACCCAGTACTAGTAAAGAGTACATACAATTTATAATATCGTTGTGCATAATCACAATAGAAACATAATAGTTTGGTAATCGGTAATTATGGTTACTGTTTTGTAAGCGGGCGACACAATGGCTCAGGTTAGAACTGTCACCTCACAGCAAGAAGGTCGCAGGTTCAAGTTGGTTCGAGTCCCAGCTGGGGCAGTTGGCATTTCTGTGTGGAGTTAGCATGTTCTCCTCGTCTTCATGTGGGTTTCTTTCAGGTACTCCGGTTTCCCCCACCGTCCAAAGACATGCGCTATAGGTGAATTTAATAAACTAAAATAGCCGTAGTGCATGTGTGTGAATGTAAGAGTGTATGGTGTTTCCCAGTTCATGGTTGCAGCTGGAAGGGTATCCACTGTATAAAACATGTGCTGGATAAGTTGGTAGTTCATTCCGCTGTGGTGACCCCTGATGAATAAAGGGGCTAAGCCGAAAGAAAATGAATGAATGAAGCTAAAGCCAACTTTAGCCTCCTTAAAGTTCATATGCAAAAAGTAGACAAAAGCATATAAGCAATGCAGGCCAGATTACATTAAATGCAACAAGGATCAGTGTGGTTTTGTGCTGACTACATTGTTTTTGTGCGGTAAATAATTGGTTGCAAACTGCAGAGAAAAAGAAACCATCAACATTAAAGAGACATTTAAAAACCAAGAACTGTCATTTTTCCAGTTCAGCTTATGTAATGCTAATCATTGGGTTGGGTCTCTGCAGTCCAATTTAAATACACTGAATCGTTTGATTTGAGAACATTTTGTTCACTTTTGTGTGTGAAAACTTAAAAACTACAGTTGGGTTGTTAATTTGAATCCCAGTGTAAAATCTACGCCCTGAAACAACTTCAGGAACCACTTGGTTGAACATAGCAAAACAAAACACCAGTGATGATGAAAAAAGCAAACCGGTAAGTGTGGCAGCAATCCCTAAAGACGTGGAAAAACAGGTCAGAAAGACAAACAAAATGATTTGAAGAGGAGAGAGTGAGTAGAGAGTGAGAAGCACACAGAGAAAACTGAGGGAGGAAGACCAATATAGCCCCAAATTGGAGGATGTGTTTTTAGGTCAGAAACCCATCTCTAAAATTAGCCAGGGATGTAAATTCCACAACGGTTCTGGCTTTGTGTGTTCAGATGTAAAAGAGGGCGATGGAAAAGACAAGAAATAAATATAAAAGGAAAAACTCATACTTGAACTGTATAATGATGATTTTTACAATGGGAGCTCTTTAAAGAGCGGGGACATTTTCAAAGCCACTGTAAAGAAGGAGGAAACCTAAAAATGAAAGCCACAGGCCTCACACAGGACATTTTACCACTAAGGTTAAACCATGTGTACAGCGCATAAAGCACCACAGCCCAGCCTTCAACACAGTCCTCACCTATACTGTTGTAGCCTGTAATTTAAGCTGAACACACATATTGGGGAAAATATGACTACTAATCCACATTAAGAGTTAATTCTGTTCATGGGAATGGTCCTGCAAGCATGTTTATGTAAATCTATACCTCAATCATGTGCTAAGCAGTTGTTAAATATATAACCTACCCATCTTGCTTTCAGAGCAACCTGACACTGATTTCCCTTTCTTTTCATCGGTATTCTCTTTTGTATTTTCTTTACTGTCAACATGAAATGTCATTCACAACCCTTTATTTTCACAACGTGACGTATTTCCAGCTGAAATTAGATATTTGATGGGTAAAGAAAAAGAAATGTAGGGAGTGACTTGTTTTTGTTCGTCGGCATTGACTGTTGCTTTTGAATTTTAAACATCACAGTATTGTAAAAAAAAATGATAACCTACCTGAGTTATGAATTCAACCTCGCAAAACTTCGCACGTGAGCAAGATGAAAAAAAGCGTGATGTGAAAGAGTTTAACAGTAACGTTGAATGTCGTTGTTTTGAGCTGTTCATTCACTAACATGACTCCAATGAGTCGACTCTTTTTCACCGAATCCCAAAATGCAGCAAGAGTCAGAGCTAGTTCCGGTTCTTTTAATGATTTTATTTATTTATTTATTTATTTATTTATTTATTTATTTATTTATTTATTTATTTATTTTAATTTAATCTAATCTAATCTAATCTAATCTAATCTAATTTAATTTAATTTAATTTAATTTAATTTAATTTAATTTAATTTAATTTAATTTTATTTAATTTTATTTTATTTAATTTTATTTAATTTAATTTAATTTTATTTTATTTTATTTTATTTAAGTAAAGAGGTAGATCAAATTAGGCCTACATATAGAGACTAATAATACAGATAAATAAAAAAAGTGCACAGAATTTTACCTCTGCTGAAAAATCCAGCTTAAACCAGCAAAGGCTGGTTGCTGGTTTTAGCTGGTTGACCAGCCTGGTTTTAGAGGGGTTTCATCCATTTCCAGGCTGGCTTCCAGCCATTTCCAGCCTGGTCTTAGCTGGTTAGGCTGGAAAAAGACTAGCTAAAACCAGCTTGACCAGCCTGGTTTAAGCTTGACATAGCTGGTTAGGCTGGTCAAGCTGGTGCTAACCAGCTAAGATCAGGCTGGAAATAGCTGGAAACCAGCCTGGAAATGGTCAAAACCCCTTTAAAACCAGGCCGGTCAGCTAGCTAAAACCAGCCAAACAGCCTATGCTGGATTAATCTGTTTTTTCAGCAGGACTGCAAAGACAAACTAACGCCAGGGTAACAAAAATAAAAATAATGAGAAGTTACACCTTAAAGAGACACAAAAAAAGAACAAGGATACAGTTTTGTTGCTTTTGGATAAGAAAAAATGCTGGATAGCTTCCAAATATTGGTCTAGGTAAATTGTAAATAGATCAAAAAAGGTTTAGAGCCACTAAACGTTGTTTGTGAATATGAAACTTGCCTATTAGAAGAATACATAAATTAATTACATACACTTTTTCCAAGTTTTTTTCAGACTCGTCAAACAACCCAAAGAACATATCTTTAAATGAAAAAGGAAAAGTCACTCATAATATAAGATTGCATACTAACAAATCTGACCAGAATCTCTCTCTGTAGGAGCACTGCCGAAACAATAGAGTCTTCCTCCGAAGAGTGACAAGAGGAGCAGTTCATATCAATGTCAGACTTATATTTCTAAAGACAGGTCTTAGTAGGATAACATTTGTGAATTAATTTAAATATTACTTCTTTTACTTTATTAGTAATCAGATATTTGTGAGGCAAAGTCCATACTTTCTCCCATGGAATATTTTCAACAGCATTGTTCCAATAAGGTATTACATAAGGGATTGTTATTATCTCTCTCGGGAAGAGGCTTCTAATTTTACAGTAATTTTTCTGTTGGTCTGCTGAAAAACACACTTCCAACCACTGTATCAGTTAAATTCAGTGTGAGTGTATGGCAATGGGAATTTGACCAGAAGGGATAGAATTGACAACATGACATATTCACTAGTAGTAGCAGGAATGTTAAACTTCTTTAAGAAATCTGTATAGTTATAAAGTCTGCCTTCTGAGTTAAAGTTCTATTAATGAACTATTCAAAGGATTATGGAGGACAAAACCTGCAAAAATGAATAAATAAATATATAAATAAATTTGTAAATAAATCCATACAGTCACAACAGTATCTGGATGCAGGTATTATGATGCAAGCTGAGATTGCATCGCTCAGCGATGCAATGTCAGACATTCCTGCATAAATAAAATAATAAATAAATAAATGTACATAAAAATCCACAAATTCCTGCATAAATGAATATATAAATAATCGATAAATAATTAAATAAATGACACAAATGTTGGGCGAATAAGAAAATGTTAAACTGAACGTTTATTTTTCCTCTTTTTAAGCGATTATTCAACTTAGTTGCATATTTACTTTTCCTCAGGTCAACTAATGAGAGGGTGTCTGTCAATCATCAGAAGGCGGTCTTGATGCCATCATTGATTGATCGTTAGAAAAGTTTTGCATTCTATAATTTTGACTGGCTTCTGATAATTGACAGACACCCTCTCATTAGCATGTTGACCTGAGGAAAAGTAAATAACGTTATGGAACTACGTTCAAGAAATGAATAAACGTTTGACAGTGGGAAAAAATAACACACAAAACACAAAATTTACACAACATTCGTGTAATTTATTACATTATTATATATTTTTTATAATATAATTTGTGTGTGTGTGTGTGTGTGTGTGTATATATATATATATATATATATATATATATATATATATATATATATATATATATATATATATATATACTTATTTGTGTGCATATTTCTTTATTTAATGTTTTATTTATGCAGGAATTTGTGGATTTTTGTATATACATTTATTTATTTATTTGCATATTTATTTCTTGTTTTGTAGGTTTCGTCCTCCATAAAGGACACGTTTACAGAACTAAATCCCTAAAGCAAAAAGATTGCGACGCAAAAAAAACTTGAGTAGCTATTCCGCAAAACAGGTGGGTATTCTGGATTAGGTATTTTACGTTAATTGATCGTAATCAATTTTCCTCAAGGTCAAATAGGCCTATGCAAATATACATTAAATATGCAGATATTGTATTTTACACATGCTGACTGATATATAAAAATGTGTCTCACTAATATCTCATTTATAATTTATATTAGTCTCTTTATAACCTGTTAAAGGCACAATATGTAAGAGGTTTTCATTGAAAACCACTGGAACAGTATTTTGCTTGGTTGTGCACTTGCATTAGATTTCAAATGCATATATCTTCTAAATGTATTATGTTTTAGAACCTACTAGCTTATAGATAACATCACAGCTACTACAATATATTGCTGACTTTAAATTGTAACACTTTTGGACATCCTAACAAAAGAGGGCTTTGTAATGGAGTGCAATATGTAATTCAAAAATGTTTAATTCAGGGTCATTTCTAAATATTTAGAGAAGACTTGTCCTACTTTATGCCTATGGTGGTTACAGCCCTGAACACTCTGTCTGACAGACGGATACAATAAGACCAGTATTGTTAACCTGTTTGTTAAAGTGCGTTTTAACACAAAGTTTAAGTGACATCAATGGATCATCATATTCTTTGAAATAAGCTGCACCAATAAATCCTTCACATTGAGTCCAGGAACTTCCTTTTTGATCACAGTCAAACAGAAACTGAATCACATGGGGCACATATTGTGTAAAATAAAGGACCTAATTCAAGGCCACTGGTGCAAGTCCATCTGAACAAAAGATGACGAAGCTGTCTAGACAATAACAGAAAAGCAGAAAGACATTTGCTTCTTCTGTTCAACCTGTTTGACTTCCGTGATGGGATTTCACCCTCTAGCCAGCTTCCCTTGTCCGACTATTTTTGTGTATAAATATTTACATTCCAGCCTTGACATTTTCCACCTTATCAAAAGGGTGCATTAGTGGCATTGTTGGCTGCATCACTCAACGGCAGCTGATAAATTCAATACTCTGGGCGCCAGACAAAAGCCTCTCTTAATTTGAGTTCAGTGAAGCTGTGGTTACGGATGGACAGGAGGGGCTAAATTGAGAACAAAGTAAATTGTCCTGCACAGGTTATAAGGTTCATTGGTTTCTGTCATAGTTTACAGATGGACTGCAAACCAGCAACTAATTAAATAGGGGCTGCTTTGACCAATTAGATAATGCAGTCATGCAAAGCTTCTGGCTTCCTTGAGTACATTAGTGCTGTATTGACTTGCTCGCTATGAAAGAGCTTGATGCATTACAATGAAGATGCAATTAGAAACATCTTATTTTCTTTCTACTATGGATTTTTATTGTTGTGAGTGAAAAAAAATCAAAGTGACTGAGTTTAGAGGCTACAAAGATTTTATTGTGACTGAAAGACAAACTTTCGTTACAAATAAATCCCAATTCAGTGTACTTAAAACAATAAATAAAGTAAAAAATAAATAGACTATTAAATAAAGTACAAAACATTTGGCCCAATCAAACTTATTTTTGTTTGTGTAGAAATATATCCATGAATGAGTGGGATCTGAGTGTTTGTACTGAGCTTTACAAATTTCAATGTTTAAAAAAAGGTCAGAACCAAGGTCAAAAATAACAAATGTTCCCTTTCCGAAAACTCTAACTTTGCCAGTTTCAATGTCCCACTTAGAAAAGATATGAAACACAATATCAACCGCAAACAAACAGTAAATATGAAGAACCCACCTGCATTCAACATCTAGCAATAATCCGAACAAAGTGGAATTAACAAAGGGGTGTTCACACTTGAGGTTTGGTTATCTCAGTTCATTTGGTCTACACCGGGGGTGTCCAAACTCAGTCCTGGAGGGCCGGTGTCCTGCAGATTTTAGCTCCAATTTGCCTCAACAACATACCTGCAAGGATGTTTCTAGAATACTAAGAAAGAGCTTGATTAACTAGGTGTGTCTGATTGGGGTAGGAACTAAACTCTGCAGGACAATGGCCCTCCAGGACAGAACATAAAAAGAAAATATGACATTTAATCCTGGTTCCCCTGACTTAAAAATGTAAACATTAAGGGTGCTTTCACACCTGTGAATCGATTCAGGGAGGGAGACGCGAGATTACCGGGAGATCATCACTCGTTTGCGGGCATCCGGAAACTCGCGAAACTTCCCATCCTACTCATAATTCTCTCTTCATATAGCCGTAGGCCTATTACATATCCATAAAACACTGTGATATAACCACGCTCGGATCAGATCGCTTTCTCACTGCAATCGAACCACTCCAGGGTTCGTTTCAATCGAGCCGAGACCACCTCATTCAAGCGATCTCGCGCGATTACTTTGCCCTGTTCACATATTCCAAACGAACCGCGCTAACTGGGCAAACGAAATACGTTCCGAAACAAAAGTGTAGGTGTAAAAGCACCCTAAAAGTCCTTAATTTATGTACACATACTGGTACTATCTTCAGTTGGGAGCATTTGAAAAATCCTTAACATGTCTAAAGAAATCATCCATTGCACAGATAAACAGATCTGCTGTAGGAAGATGTCCCAGCAAGCATTTTTTTGTTTTCAAAAGGTGTCTAGTAGATGTCTAAGCATAGTCGTCTTGGCTAAAACAAGGCTAAAATTGGGCTGTCAGTGAAAATCTAATAGAAGTCTAAGAATAGGCCAAAACTAGACTAGTCATCAAATAAACAGAAATGAATGACTACACATATAAAGTTTGTCTAATCTCTCTTTTCGACCACTAGTCTAGTTTTAGGCTATTAGATTTTCATTGACAGCCAGGGGTTTCCCAGAGATGGGTTGCGGCTGGAAGGGCATCTGCTGCGTAAAAACGTGCTGGATAAGTTGGCGGTCCATTCCGCTGTAGCGACCCCGGATTAATAAAGGAACTAAGCCGACAAGAAAATGAATGAATGAATGACAGCCAGGGGCACATTTAGTGATTTTGGGGCCCTAAGCAATGCCAGCCATGTGACCCAAACATTATAAAATGCACCTTTATTTTTTTGACGTTTCATTGGATTGCCTTTTCTACATTTTATCGTAATACAAAATAATAATAATGACATGTGAAGCACCTTGTAAAACTTTTGAAACTTTGTTTTCTTAAAATAAATTCACAACTAAAAATAACAAATGAACTATTTCGTTTTTAAAATGAAATCTTTACTGATTTGACTGCTGGACCGGTCCATGATTGAAGGTGGGAGACACATTTGCGCAGATGTAATAATTACGATCAAATTAAAAAATTTTGACCCTCACCATACAAAATATGATAGAAAAAATTATTATATATAAATTTTTAGGTATCATTTATACTTCTAGGTATTTATTTGGGTGGCCTCGATTTACTGCAGCCCTAAGGGGATGCTTACCTTGCTTATTGGTTAAATCCGCCCCTGCTGACAGACCAAGTTTAGCCTTGTTTTAGCCAAGCTGTCTACGTTTTTATGTCTATTAGACGTCTATTAAACACAAAATTGTTTCAATTGTTTGTTTCAATCAAAGCAAACCTGCCAAATGTGAACACACCCTAAGTGTAAAGCAGATTCTTCCCTCTATAAATACAAAATGAAAAGAATCTTAACAATAAAACAGTTTTTCCATACAAGTGAGCCTGTTTGAAACCATAATGAGGTCCTGCAAGTCATAATAATCAAGGAAGGTCATATCCCAGCATATCTTGATCAGTTAATCATGAAGCAGATCTGCTGAAGATAGTCTCCGTGATTCACAGCTCCAGGCCACTTTAATCTCCTGACACACAATGAATAACAGAATCCACAAATCCCAGTGAACAGAACTGTCCGTTTGATCATATTCTTGGTCTGCGAGGACTGTCACTTGCTGCAAATATCTGAAAATCACAACCGTGCATTTGTTTACAGAACGCCGCTGGATCACATTTTCCTATTTGATTTAATCCGACAATCGCTTCCAGAACTGCGTTTTTCTTCTTAACTCGTTTCCATTTTGTCATTTTCGCTCGCTCTTTGTTCCATCCGATCCTTAATGTCATCGTGGCTGTAACCTTTCCTGACGATAAGGGATGAGACGGCGGCTAAGATTTCTGATTTAAGTGCTATTTCATGGCGGCGCCTCCGCTCTTCTTGTTTGCAGAGAAAACACAGGACTGAAGGAACGCCTCGCTGCTCTGTTTCATCTAAAACCAGAGATTTTTAAACTTGATGGTCCAAAGCATATAGCGCTGAGAGTGCAATTGTAAAGAAAATGTCATCGCGCGAGACATCAAATCACGGCCAACTCAAGCATGATTGAAACCAGAGAGCATCACAATCAGCGAAACATCACTAAGTCTTAACGCTCGCCTCCATATTCCTGGAAGAGAAAGACCTGCGGGTCTGTTTTTCTCTCGTAATTCAGTCAGAGAGACACAGTGCCAGTTCACCATTGGAAGAGAAACGAATAAGATCTGAAAGTAGCTAAAAGTAGCCGCTAACTAGCATTGATCAATCACTCTCTGGCTAAAATGAAGCATGCATATGAATCTAAAAAAAATTAAAAAGAAACGACTATATTTTTTCAAAGAAATAAAATAAACATATGCGTATGGTAAAAATAAGTCTAATATACATGGTTTTGATGCATACATCAATAGCTTTTTTGATTGTTTTACACGTCCTCCATTTTGTTGGTAAGTACGTCAAATGCTACACGTCTCCACGCCGGTGCGAGTCCTTCTGGCTAGTCTGGAGGTGTTTCATTATTTATTTATTTTTTGGCCAGGTGAAGGTCTGTCCCTGCAGTCCAATCCCAAGGCAGATGAGAGTTAATTGAGTCCACAGCCAAAGGTGCTGCTTAAAGACAATTCACACTGCAAACACACTCAGGGTGCTCGTCTGGTCTTTTAGTCCCAGGATGCTGTAGGCAATCCGCTTCAGGTGACCCGGCAGACGCACTCCAATGTTACGGATGTCCCTGGGAAATAAAACAAAAAGAGCATGGTTATTATGGTTTTACATTTTTACTTTTTTTTTTTTGCAATAGCTTTAGTTAATGTATTTATTAAGATTAACTAAGAATGAACATAAGCTTGTACATGATATATTTATCATAGTTCATCATTTATTGATGCATTATTAAAATCCTAAATCATGCTTGGGAACATTAGTTAATGCTCCGTGAGCTAACAAGAACTTTATTTTCATTAACTAATGTTAACAAAGATATATATAATGTAATAAATGAAGTTTACATGACTAATTAACATTTTTGCCCATATATTTAGTTTATTTATGCCTGTTTTTCTGTGATTCTGGTTACTTTTTTTGTAATTAATACCAAAATTGTATAATATACCAGTAGTTCTAAATGTGGGGGTGGTGGGAAAATGACAGGGGGGTCGCTTGTTGATTTTGAAAAGTTAAATAAATTGGTATTAAACTATTAAAATTGCCATATTTTATCCATAAGCAACAGAAGATAAAAACCATCAGACTTTTAATTTATTTTCATAGGATTGTGTGTCTACGTTAGATTACCAACACAGCAATAGCGTCAGCTGCGGCAGATTGATTTTATAGCACCAGGTTAAACTTTCTGGCTCCTTTATGAAAATCAAATTCATTAAAGATAAATACAGGCCACTACTGAACATTGAGGATGGTCGTGGTCCCCAAAATTAAATATTTATTTATTATTATTTTTTTTTATTATAGGAAGCTTTTTGGTTTTGAGTATAAAGAAGGATTTGTTTTATTTGCTGCTAAGCAGAAACCCCAGAAGTATAGCTCTATCACTGTTTAAAGCAAAAGAAAATACAAACAGGATCATACTTTTATGATGTTAGTTTTAATATTTAAAAAAATTAAATCAGAGAAATCCTCTCACTTTTTTTCTTTTTTTTGCTGTATCGAAAACGTACCGAACCATGACACCACTGTATCGTATTGAACCGAACCGTGATTTTTGTAAACCGTTACACCCCTAATTTAAACATCAGTTAACATAATTTGTTTGTTTGTTGGTATACTTTATTGTCCCTCAAGGGGAAATTTTCTGTGGACTCACAGGGCACTTCAGCAAGTTAAAAAATGATAAAATAAGCAAACATGCAAAAGAACTATATACAAAAAAACATAAGCACACTGTCGATCAGTGTTCAATAGTCTGACTGACACTGGTATAAACAGTTCTAAAGGCTGTTCCATTTCCAGTTGAAGGTTCTTTATCTTCTACCAGAAGGTAAAGATCATAGAAGAGTACACAAGATGGGATTGTTTAGAATTCTTTTCATTTCAATCAGAGTGTATTGCTCGTAGAGTGTTTGAGTACTGGTAAAGGTTTCTGATCCTATTAGTCCCATAACAATTCTGATAATATAAAAAAAAAATAATTTTAGATTTACAGAAAGATTACCATATCATGTAGATAGACCATATCTAATGACACTCACAAATACAGCCTGATAAAATAAGTACATGATTTTCTTGTTAACACCATAGAACCATAACCTTCATAGAAAATCAAGTCTTTGGTGAAGCTTTTCACAAATTCATTTTACATGAGTGTCCTATGTTAGAGACATATCTATCTATGTAAACAACATAAAGGAATTGTGTGTAATGCAGCATTTTTTACAGTCTACATATCAGCACACTGTCTGTGAGACTATTACTGCTGACGATAAAAACGATTTTTATTATATACTTTTATTAGATTTTTTTAATTTAATGTTTTCATTAGTTTCCATCATTGATATCAGCACTGTGTGAGGCTGATTAAAAATGACACATCTTCTCCTTTTTGAAAAAGTCATTCTGAATCAGCTGTTATCTGAGCTAGCACATTATCTGAATCCTAATTACATTTTTAATTAGCGCCTTGATGATTTAACAAGGCTTCCCTTCGCCCGCCGTGACTCAGAGCTGGCCGGCACAGTCAGCGGAGGACTTGTAAATAGTTTCTGGTTTTAAAGAGTGCTACCAGATGACACCAGATGGAACAGTCGGGCCATAAAGCAAAAGACAAACACATCAAAGGCATTTCTGGTGCTCCACACAAAGTTCAGCAAGCTTCGAGGCTAAAAACACCCACGGGAGCAGAGCCAGAGGTCCTCAAGCTGTGCTTCTCCTCCACTCCCAACCCTTCATCAGTCAAACTGCCTGCTCCGAGAGCTCTTTACCTCCACACACGCCCGCAGAAAGGCCTTGCTAAATATTTCATGCTCAAAGTAAAATCTGAAGTTCTATGAATGAAAAATTGTTTAATATCATGTCTTTAAATATTCACATGTTGAGTAAATTAGCTACTAAGGACACAGACGCAGCCTCTGCTAGTTGCCAGATCTAGTTATTATAAATGTTGCATTGTTGGACTTAATGTGACAGTGTTTATGATGTAATTAATGAGTTGATAAAGTAAGAAGATGAAGGTTGAGATCACAAAAATACAAGATCTGTACTTGTTTTGATTAATTTGGGGGGATTGCTTTTGTTTGTTTTGGCATTAGCTGGCAACACTCTACTGCTGGAACTTAAACTTACAGTCAGCAATCAAAAAAGGAGTTCACAGATAAGCTAAGGAGACTGTATTTGGGAAGACTAACCCAATGATCATCAAGATATTATATATGGGAAACTATCAAACGCTACAAAAACAGTGACATAATTACCCTTGTACACCAGATCTGCAGAACAGCAGAAATTAAAGCACTGGCCAGGATGAAGAGGGTGATATCAGCTTGTCAAGTGTGTGCACACAGTTCCTGTATCCAAATACTCCATCAGAGGCCAATGCAAATAAAGAAATTATACTGATATATGCTCAGTGCGCTGCAATACCATTGAAAATTATGTTCGTAATTATTTTCATATTTCATGCTTAGATGCTAGATTATTTAAGATGGTCAGACAGTAATTTATCTATAAATGGTTAAAATACAGACACAAATAATAATGTTGATAATATTAATAATAAATAATAATATACAGTTGCAATCAGAATTATTAACCCCCCTGTTTATTTTTTCCCCCAATTTCTGTTTAACAGAGAACAGATTTTTCCAACACATTTCTAAACACAATAGTTATAATTACTCATTTCTAATAACTGATTTGTTTTATCTTTGCCATGATGACAGTAAATAATATTTTACTAAACATTTTTCAAGACACTTCTACTGTGTCCAGTGATCTTTGAAGGCTTAACTAGGTTAACTAGGTTAACTAGGTAGGATAGGGTAATTAGGCAAGTTATGGTATAACGATGGTTTGTTTTGCAGACAACTGTAGACAACCTTGAAAAGTTTTTTTTATTTATTTATTAAAAACTACTTTTATTCTAGCCGTGATACAACAAATAAGACTTTCTCCAGAAGAAACTGAACTTTTTGAACATGTCTGAGTTTTTTACTTGCAGATTACTGCAAATTCACTACACATCTATATGGATATACTGTATTCAAACAGCAATACATTTAGTTAAAGTGACATGCATACATAAAGCAAAGTGCAAATATAAATACCCCTTTTTTAATCATAGGCTGTTACACAAACAGAAAGGGTAGAACGTGGTGACGTCAGTAATATGCAAAAGACGTATGATGTAATCTAGCAACTTTTTTTCTAGCAACTTTTGCTCAATCCTGTTCCTGGAGATCTACCTGTACAGTTTAGCTCCTGCCCTGATCGAACCCACCTGAACCAATTAATTAGGACCTGAAATCCACTTGATAATTACAGACAGGTGTGTTTGATAAGGGTTGCAACTGAAATCTGCAGGAAGGTAGATCTCCAGGAACAGGATTGGCCACCCCTGTTCTAGGTTGTTGCAGGAAGTGGTGTTAGTGAGGCCAGCAGGGGGCGCTCAACCTGTGGTCTGTGTGGGTTGTACACCCTTGTACATTGAAGGGGACTCTATACTGCTCAGTGAGTGTCGTCTTTCGGATGAGGCACGAAACCGAGGTCCTGACTCACTATGGTCATTAAAAATCCCAGGATGTTCTTCGAAAAAGATTAGGGGTTTAACCCTAGCATCCTGAGCAAATTTGCCCACTGGCCTACATCCATCATGGCCCCTATTGTGTATATAATATAAATGTAAGGTATTATTATTTGATGAGAGAATTTTCAGTTTTGGGTGAACTTTAAGTTTAGTAGTTAGCTATGCTAAGTCATGCTAACATTTATAAACATTTAACAGCAAACAGCAAATGTATTATTTATCATTCATCCACTAATGAAAATTAATGCAGACAAATGTTTTAATGTATTTCTGCATAACAACAACGTCGTTTACACCTTTTTTAACTTAATCTTGACCTGTTAAATTGCTAATACAGAAAATAGTTATCCGCACTCATACAAATATTCTTGTTTTGATGTTTTATTTTTCATCTATCAGTAAACAGACAAACTTTGAGCTCAGTTAAATCCTTCCTGACTGTATAGAGTAATTCAGTCCCTCCACCCTCTTTTCAAAGCACTAATTATGTTGACGTCATCATTAATTAGCCAATGTTCAATTATTAAAAACATACTTAATTTGCTTTCTTTTAAATACTGAACACTTTTCACATCATGAAGAATGGAAGCAAAAAAGAATATGAGTGGAGTATGAGTGCAGCTCACTTCTTCCTGTAAAATATTGCTGCATGATACAAAACTGTGTATAAATATATCTCTCTGTTCTCTGCATGAAGATCAGCTCTCTCTCCTTCAGCAGCGCGGCTCTCTTTCATCTCTAGTCTTGACTTTTAAGTCCAGTGGTGTGGATGTGAGGGTTGTGTGGTTTCTGGCTACAGTGGAAGCGCAGGCCTCGACTAGTGCTGTTGGGAAGGGGAGGGATGAGAGAGTCTGCCGAAACAGTGGGAGGAAGGGAGGGATGGCAGGACGGGGCAGGGGAACATCATGCCACAATCCACCACAGCCAAAAACCACGGCTATTCTTTCTCTCCTGCCATCGCTTCAAAGAAACTAGTAGCCCTCTAAGGTGTTCACTGAGAATACGCTGAAACGTTTGTGTGTGTTTAAGTTAAAAGTTAGCGCTTGACTCGTCTAAAAAAGGTTAAATCGTCATTACAATTTTATGTGGTTGCTGCGCTCGCCAAATACAGTAAATCAAAAAATGGTCTGTGGTTGTGTGAGATTATCCTTGTAACCAAAGCATAAATTTAAGCCACATTCAATTACCGGATCTCTAGAAGAAAAAACGTGGAAAAATATTTATATGTTCGAGGAATTATTAAAAGTTCGAGGATAGCATCTTGTTTAAATACAAGCTTGTCCTGACCAATCAGTCTCGGTGTAGACTGTGTGCCGCAGGAGAGGGTGAGAGCCAAACACTGCAGATTCCTTCACAAATTCCCAGAACTCTCAAATTATGTTCATCTGGGGCCATTTTATTCCCTGTTTTACATAATACTAAATTAGTTAGGCTACATTTCTGACATTATGTAAGAGAGAAATTGAAGGAAGTTCAAGAAACAGGATACTGCGTGTCCAAAGACTACTTTTAATTAAATAATATATATAGAGTATATATAGTTGGAGTCAGAATTATTAACCCCCTGAATTATTAGCCCCCTGTTTATTTTTTTCCCCAATTTCTGTTTAACGGAGAAAATATTTTTTCGACTAATTTCTAAACATAATAGTTTTAATAACTCATCCTTAATAACTGATTTATTTTATCTTACCATGATGATAGTAAATAATATATTACTAGATATTTTTCAAGACACTTCTATACGGCTAAAGTGACATTTAAAGGCTTAACTAGGTTAATTGGTTTACAAGGCAGGTTAAGGTAAATAGGCAGGTTGTTGGAAAAATCTTTGTGTTAAAGACAAATTGGAAAAAAAAAATAATATATATATATATATTCATTTAGTCATTCATTCTCTTTCGGCTTAGTCCCTTTACTAATCTGGTGTCGCCACAGTGGTCGCGTAATTCATTATTCATTATATTGTTTACACAGCGGATGCCCTTCCAGCCTCAACCCATCACAGGGAAATATTTAAATACACACACCAGAAAAGTATACTAATTTAAGCAAATTAAAAAATAGAATAAATTTTTAACTATATCAAAATCTGGCTATGTGGTGGCTCAGTAGGTAGTTTGAACATTTAGTTGCTTATTGCTCTGGTGTACAATAATCATTTTTAAATCGCTAGAGCTGGAGCTGCTGCTTGAACCATCCATGCTTGTTCGAGTCACCAGTAACTTTAACAACAAGCATGTGAACTTCCTCTCCTCCTTTTCTTCTGTGTTATAAGCGCATGTCAGAAGGTTAAAGATGTGTAGCACCATCTACCGTCAAGGAGTGATTTTGCATACTCTTCAGCTTGACGCCAGTGAAAAGCGTTTTGGTTTGGATACGGAAAAACGCAGACATCCCAAGTCTCCCGGAAGTTGCGGGAGTATCCCTGAAATGCATAGACACTCCCGGATGCCCGCAAATGAATGATAATCTCCCGGAATTCGCACGTCTCCTGCCCGGTCCTTAAAGGGCCATGAAACCCCCTCGTTTCAGCAGGGTGTGTTTTCACACCTCTACTTTGGAAAAAGTCAGAAAAGTGGGCGTGTCCAGCTCTGTTTAGGGGGGAGTGTCGGAGGAACTAAAGTGGGATGGTGTGGGAGTGTCTATTTGGGCACGCGTGAGTTTCAGAGTCAAAATACACACCCACACAGACAGGAGAAAGTGATGGTGTTTAACCTACATGGACATCTGTAGTCGAATTATTTGCCAAATTATTAAATGTTGGACTTTAACTGCAGTTTGGCTCTTTCATTCAGGGAATTCATTCATGCCTCTCGCGACAAACGAGATATTTGATTCGAGGAACTGCTGCAAGCGTGTATTTTTCATGCAATGTTTGATACCGCACGGCGAATGAGAGAAAAAAAACTCCGCATTTCCCGGAAACTTAGATGCACACGGCAGGTAGCATCAGAAAGCCGCGTGTGTTATTCCGGTCACAAAATGTGGTGCTAACATTTCTGCACTCAGTGCAATAGTTAACTTAATTCAATACGAACAAACTGAATAAACAAAGAGCACTGGTCGCTCACTTACCAAATCTGTAGAGACAGGACAATCACCAGCAACTAGAGCCGCGTCTTTATGGAGAGAATACTACAAGCGAATCCAGATTTCAGCATTTGCAGATGAGAACAGCTCTCAAGTAAACAATGTTCCCCCTTAGACACGTAAGTTATTGTTGTCGAGCGTCGCGTACACTGTTAATCCACACGTGATCCAGATAAGCTCTCACAGAGAGAAAATGAAAACGAAACTTAACGGCAGCAAACTATAAAAGCAACACTTCACGCTTGTTTTGCCAACACAACGTGGCGTCTTTGTGGTGTAGACACGGTGACACTAATGAATATTAATGAAGTTGCACAATAGAGCGCGCTGATTGGTTTGAACCAAGCCTTACTCATGCATTAATGTATCACACTGTAAGACGTAATAAGACTCACTCAGGCACAGACGCCCAGTCTGCACGCCGGAATACAACGCTATTATGTCATGACCGTGACGCAGCTTCAAAAATTCGTTTCAAACAGGAAGTACAAATTTGCTTGAAATAACGCAAAAACAACCAATTTAAACTTTTTAGTGAAATATAGGTGTCCTAATAGTGTTTTTAGCAGTGTGGGACACATATACGACTGTCAACAGCTCAAAAAATGTGTTTTGGTGTTTCGTGACCCTTTAAATATGTTGCACACTCCTCTCTCCACTGCATCCCTACTTGCTCTTCAGGTACGTCTCGCGCAACTCACCCCCATCGTTCTTCAGGTACGTCTCGCGCAACTCACCCCCACCGTTCTTTAGGTACGTCGCGCGCAACTCACCCCCACCGCTCTTCAAGTACGTTTCGCGCGCACACGCCCCCTTCACAGAAGATACGTTCAAGCACCCACTAATCCGCTACCTCCCGCAAATCAACTCTGTATCCCCCGGAAATTACTTTTTCCAACTTGGGATGTCTGAAAACGTCTCGTTAAACGCTGACGATAAATGCAAACGAAAAGCATCCCAGTGTGTAGGAGCCTTAAGACGAAAATAAAATAAATGAATATATCAACCAATATCAACAAATATGAATCTACCAATCGCAATGATCGCATCAGATCATTAACTGCTGTTGTTGTTTTGTAGCGTGTGTAAAAGTGTGAGCGTTACTCACTCGCTCTTCATCTGCAGCACCTGCTCCATGCTGACCACACCGGCCATGCTGAAGTTCTCACTGTACTGGCTCATCTTGATGGACTCCAGCCACTCGGACACAGACCTGAAGGGAGAGCCGTCTGAGCCACTGGTGCTGGGAAGCCGAATGGAAACTCTGACAAAGGCACAAAACACAAAAATACATTCAAGAAAACCACAGAGAGAGAGAGAGAGAGAGAGAGAGACCTTTTCTTGTCGTAATTGTTGGGTGGGAGAGGAAAACCTGTCCGTTAGGTTCAAGAATTCTGATGAAGATTGGAAAGTTTACAGTGCGATAAACATCAAAAGATGCCAAAACCATCCATTGGTACGTGGTGCGTGTCTTAACTTCACAGAGGAATGACTTTGTTTGAATTAGCACTTGAGTGTCTTGCTCAGAAATTGTGTAATAGACGTGTGTGCAAGCCTCGACTTCTCTCTGTCATGTAAAAGGAGTCATTTGAAGAATTCCGAGCATGTGTTGTGAGCGCTTACCGAGGGTCGAAGTCTGCGATAGGCTTCAGAGAATCTGGACTCTTCAGGAGTTTGTCCAGGAGGCTGACGATGTCTCCGAATCTGGGCCGTTTGGAGCGATCCTGCTGCCAACACTGTAACATCAGCTGGTACACGGCTGAAGGGCAGTCCATCGGCGCAGGAAGACGGAAAGCTTCATTAATGGCCTTCATTACCTACAGAGAGAGAAAAAATTACACTTTGCTTAAAGAAAGATCCAACACCAGAGCTATAAAATTATTGTTGTTAACTGTTTTATAGTATTTTCTTTATTGTATTTATTTTATAACTATATATTAGTAAATAATCTTTTATAATATTATTATTAGTAGTAATATTATTATACTATTACTATTATTATTACACTACAATTTGTTTATTTTATTTGAAATCTTTTTCTATTCTTAATCTTTTATTCATCTTTATCTACCTTTTTACATTTATTTTTTGTTTTTTATAGATATTGATTATATTTATTTGTGTTAATATATATTCTATTATTAGTAATATAATATAAAAATACAATAAAAAAACCTTTTTATAGTAATAAAAAATAACAATAACATAAATAATAATAATAATAACAACAACTAATAATTAATGTAATAAAAATTGTACATATTTATTATTCAGTAATTTATTTACTAGTTAATCGATTACCTACAAAAAACAATATTGGACTTCGCAAAAATAAAAAAATATTAAAATTTTCTTTATATTTAAATCATGTTATTGTTGTTGTTTACTATTTTGTATTAAAAATGAACATAATAATAATAATTTCATTTAAAATTTATCATTAAATTATAAATATTTATTAATTCCCAATTTAATTACTAATTAACTCATTACAAGGCCCACACAAATCCACAGATCAATCAATTCTGTAATTGAGTCTATGTATTTTCTTGTGTAAATGTGTGTAAATTTATATTTGTTCAGTTTTTAAAATAATTTCACTAGTATTATTGTGATTTAATAATAGAAATATTAAAATGTTTATTTGATTTATTAATAATACAGTTTGTAAAGTAAAATTTTCTGTCTTTTAGTACATATATTATAAGAGAGACTTGCTTTGTTTACTAAATAAGTGGATCTAATTGAATTTGCACTGTAAACATTAAATAAAAGTTAAAAAGGTATTATTTTTCATTTTATATATTAAGTTTTTAGTTACAATACTCCCAAAATAATTCTGAATAAATTCACAGATGTTTTACAAAATTATCTGCAGCAAATGCCAGCAGATTCCTTATAACTAATTACCTACACATTTTGCTCAAAGAAATCTCCAATATGGTCAATCCATACCTCATGGTTGCTCATATCCCAATACGGCCTCTCTCCAAATGCCATCACCTCCCACATGACAATGCCGAAGCTCCACACATCACTCGCGGATGTGAACTTCCTGTAAGCAATGGCCTCTGGAGCCGTCCAGCGTATCGGAATTTTACCTCCCTGTGGGCCAAAAGAACACATATAAACAAGTGTCAAGCAATCCCATATAATTTCCGCAAATCCTGACATAATAAGCAGGTTGCAGTATTGGCCAAATAAAGACATCTGGAGTTTGAAACCGCACGTTTATTTGCTAAGTGGACTTACGCTAGTCGTGTAGGTGCCTTCAGGATCATCCTCCAGGACGCGGGACAGACCAAAGTCAGACACCTTGCACTCCAGGTTACTGTTGACCAAGATGTTCCTGGCGGCCAGATCTCTGTGTACATAACTCATGTCTGAGAGATATTTCATGCCCGCCGCGATGCCACGCAACATACCCACAAGCTGGAAGGACGACATCTCTCCATCATGGTCCTGTGAAAAAGAAAGAGTTTCATCTTTATTTTTTTTCTTGTAAAAAGAGAATGAGACAGTTTTGAGGCGAACTGTTTGTTGTGTTAAATCACTTTGAATTATCATCTGTCAGATTTTGTTTCTTTTTCTGTATCAGTGATGAACTTGACTAACATACCTTGAGGTATTTGTCAAGAGCTCCATTTTCCATGTACTCCGTCACAATCATGGCATGCTTGACTGCAAAGAAAACAGACAGAGACAAAGAGGCTTTAGAAAATGAAAAATGAAACAAATGTTAATTCTCCCGAATTACATTACGGCTCAAGTAACAATAAAAATAGCTCAAAAACGATATTCAGTTCAATTAAACAAAAATAAGACAAAAAAGCTAATTATTAAATACACAATCGTTGACTCTCCATACACACACACACACAATCTGGGAATCTCCATAGAAGTAACGTATTTTATACAGTAAAAAAGCTTATTTTATGGCCTTAAATACCCGACTACAGCCACCTAATCCTCATAGGAAAATAGTGGCAAATTTTGTAAGTGAAAAGACCCCATTAAGTATGATTTTTATGAGATTTGAATTAACGAGGGAATTATGAAGTCATGTCCTCAAAAACCACTGTAACTGAGCACAGCAATCTTGTATCCATGTCATTATACAAATTTCTGTCTATTAAACCACTAAAACAAGTAAGCAAACTCATCATACGTATATAATATATAAAGTTGAAGTCAGAATTATTAGCCCCCTTTTAATTTTTTTTTCTTTTTAAATATTTCCCAAATGATTTTTAACACAGCAAAGAAGTTTTCACAGTATGTCTGATAATATTTTTTCTTCTGGACAAAATCTTATTTTTTTATTTCGGCTAGAATAAAAGGTCAAAATTATTAGCCCCTTTAAGCTATTTTTTTTTGTTTGATAGTCTAAAGAAAAAACCATCGTAATACAATAACTTGCCTAATTACCCTAACCTGCCTAGTTAACTTTATTAAGCTAGTTAAGCCTTTAAATGTCACTTTAAGCTGTATAGAAGTGTCTTGAAAACATAGCTAGTAAAATATTATTTACTGTCATCATGGCAAAGATAAAATAACTCAGTTATTAGAAATGAGTTATTAAAACTATTATGTTTAGAAATGTGTTGAAATCTTCTTTACGTTAAACAGAAATTGAGGAAAAAACTGAGTTTTTTCCATAATTAAGGGGGGCTAACAATTCTGACTTTAACTGTACATGTATTTAAGATGTATAAATAATTGTATTTATGGTACATTTTAAAATTATATTAAATTTTAGATAAATATTTAAAATACCTTTTCTTTCATTTTAAACTTTTTTTTTTCATAATTGTTGGTACATTTTAAAATTAATTAATTAAGATTTTTTTTTTCAATTTTGCCTTATTTCATCTGAATTTTAAAACAAAACAATATCTTGTCTTGACCCAAAAATTTTTGCATTACGATCATTAAATTTCTGTACCAGAATACTGTTAGAACATCAAATAGAGCTATTTAACTATCTTGTGAAACTACAAGATAGACTACAATTCTGCCACTGAAATTCCCATCAGGCACTTCACACACAAACTAGTTCCAGATTAAAAATGATTGTATGCACACAAATACACACACACGTACACACACACAAACACACAATATATAGACTGTATTAACTGCTCACATTCTCACACACATTGCTGAGTCTTGTTTATCTGGAACTTTACAAAGCATTTCCCTACCCTAGTCTAGTCTAGACTTGCCGTGTTTTCTGACCCTTGTTTTATTAAAAGTTTATGTTGTTTGCCGCTTGCATTAATCTCTTTGCCTGTGACCACGACTACTCTTTGGATTACCCTCATGATACTGTTTGCTCCTGTGTGACCATTGCCTGTCTGATTAAGCTGTAAAAACTGTGCTTGGACCATCACCTCTGTTGTCACCCTGACGACTTAATACAAATTAATTCATTTTTTGGTCATATTTATTTTAGTATAATATAGTTACGTGTTCATTTGAATTACATAAAATTACATAAAATGCATCATTAGGACCATTATTCAATTAACATAATTTGACCATTATTACCTCTTTTTATTGTTTATTTTATTAATGTCAATCTGTTACATAACTATTTTAAAGTATTACTATATTATTTTATTATTTGTAATGTTAATAAATAGTATTATTATTATGTTGTTAAATATGATGATGATAATGATTATTATTATTACTATTTTAACAATTAGCAGTCGACTGCACTTACATTTAGTGACAACCCCTTCCAGCCGGATGATGTTCTGGTGTGAGAACTGTCCCATGATACTGGCCTCACTCAGGAAGTCTTGCCTCTGTTTCTCTGTGTATCCCGGCTTTAGCGTTTTAATAGCTACAGCCACTTCCTTCCGGCTGGGAGCTTTGAGGATTCCTCGATACACCTCTCCAAACTCACCTGCAGCCATAAAAACACACACCACCAAACGCCATCAGATAAAACACATTCCACACGGAAACTCCTCAAACACGTCCCGTGACAAATAGGGGTTATTTAACAACATGCAGGAGATCCTTTGAAATTATAACCAGCATGCACAGTTAGCGAGTGGATTCATGGGACGGGAGGTCAGAAAGGCCATGAGAATCTGTGTATAACAAGCGAACAGAAACTAGAGGAGAGTTGCTGAGGGATAATAAGAGTGAAAACCTGACCACAACACACAGATCTTCTCATTTAATGCTGATGCTTGAGATGTATACTATAAAAATTTTTAAATGATTTAGGGCTAATTTAGTGTTTGTTTGTTTTATTTGTAAGTTGTACTTACAGTTGCAATCAGAATTATTCATTCAGATTTTTTTTCTTTTTTAAACTTTTCCCAAATTATGTTAAGGGGCAAGGAAATTTTCACAGCATGTCTAATTATATTTTTTCTTCAGGAGAAAGTATTATTTGTTCTATTTCGGCTAGAATAATTTTTTTACAAGCTAATAATTCTCACTTCAACTATATAATGACAAACCAAACTTTAATTTTGGATGCATTTAACCGTGATTAATCTTTGATCTGCACTATGTTTTTCTTGTTTTGAATAAGTTTTTTCTCCTTACCAAGGCTGCATTTATTTGATCAAAATACAATAAAAACAGTAATGTTGTAAAATATCATTGACATTTAAAAAAAACATTAGGATTCTCAAATGTTTTATAATGTAGTTCATTCTTGTGTTTCTAAACTGAATTTACTTCTATTCTTCAATGCCACAAGATCCTTCTGAAATCATTATAATATGATGATATTTTTAGAAATTATTCATTAATAATGATTCCAATAAAACTTTTCCGCTTCATAGTTTTCTCCCAACAGGAATAGAAAGTGGGATCAATTTAGCAGTTATTTGCTTTATTTTTAAGTTATGATTAATTAACTCTGATTTTTTATAGCTGTACTCCTCCATGTGGGATACGAAAAAAAACCTCCAGAGCGGGTTAAGAAAACAACACTAATTCAATGTGAATGACATCGGGAGGGGAAAAAAATAGTCTCTTGAGGGAAAGAAGCACTACACTAAAAATATTCCAGCTCTAACATGTAAAGCAGGAATCAGACAATTTGTGATGCGCGCCTTGTTTAAGCTGTCACTCCACTGAACTGTAAAAAAGCTGTCACTTTCAATGAACTGTAACATAACTTCATATCAATGAGTGTTGAAAGTCATTCCTCCCAGAATGCACTCCTAACAGCCCCACAGCGGCTTGTCAAAATGCCATGGATGTACTAACCTGCTCCGATGACTTTCTGCTTGGTGATGTGATTGGGATGTATCTCGCTGGCAAACTTCAGCACTGCTGTGTTCGGGTCTTCGTATGTGTGAGGATCAACATAGGTCTTCAGCGGCTTCAGCTGATCTGGATTGATGAGAATTTAAAGTTAAAGATTAATTTTTTTTATTTATAGGTATGTTTTTTAGTAGAATATAAGTTTAGATTTATTCTGTAAATTGCTGACTTTATTTAAAATAAAAATGTTTTTATTTTAATTATTGTTTGCATAAAATAACAAAATAAAATAAAGTGCTATATTATTAGATAGGTTTATAATCATTTTAGACAACACAATACCATTGTTTTAACTTCAGAGGAATGCAATATTTAGTGGGAACAAAAATTAAAGAAAAAAAATCTTTAAATCACAATAGTTATGAGAAATTCTGAAGGCATTTTATCAAATTTAAAGAATAAAACTAATATTTTCTAACATTTTGCTCAATTTCATACTTAATACATCCAGCAAATGCAAAGAAAGAATTTTCAAGAGTCTCTTCTTTCAAGGGGTCTCCCTTCAAACATAAACATAATTAATATTAACCTTGTTCACATTATTCCAAACTCAAAACCCATTTTCATCTTAGGAACACAAATGAAGATGTTTTAACGACATTTGAGAGATTTGTTCTTTAATTTAAAATCTGTCCACCCAAACCCCCCACCCCAAAAAATAGATACATTAGATTTTATTGAAACATAAACAATGAAATCCATAAACTAAACCGCAACCTATTTTACAAGTGAGACCAATGCTGCGTTCGAAATCGCATACTTCTATACTATATATACATATGCTAAAAACTGTATTTGAGCCGAGTAGTATGAACTCAAAAAAATGTATGCTAGAATTCATACTATACAGAACGAACTTTTCTAACGGTTGAGTAGTAAATTCTAATTCAAACAGAGTACCTACTGAGTAGTAGGCAATTTTGGATGCAGCCCAAGTCTCTGTGGTTATTGCTGAAGCTTAAAAACACCATGTGACACCCAAGAATGAAAATGATTGGTTCTCATGCATCAAGCAAGCATATATGAGCTTTCCATGACCAGTAAGAATGTTGTAAATCTTTAAATGAATTTTCTTTTTACACATTCCAAGCCATCAGAGATTTGATGCACTTTCAATGTAGCGAGAGAACTCTTTCTGATTTGTAGAAAAATACCTTCAATTGTGTGAACTAAAAATGCCATAAGGTTAAATGAACAAATTATTAGGAAATTTCCATTTTGGTGTGAACTAACCTTTAAAGAGTTTGTAAAAGAATAAAATTCAACCCCACTAACCTGGGCTGGAGAAGTAGGTGTCCTCTGGGCCTTGTCTGGTGTGAGAGTTTCTTCGTCTGTGGAAGAAAAACAACTCAATGAGCTCTCTATTTTTTAGCAAAGCCACATTTCTTTTCAGACTCAAGTTTGAAGAGCGACCAGTGCTGGATTCAATCCATTCAGTCCAGGAGTGCTTTGAAAAAAAACCTAAAAAAGCGGCTTGTGTTTGCCAAGTGCTGACAGAGGTCTGGGTTATCACAGGGAGCATGAAGGGCTCAGGTCGCCTTCATAGAAGCCCTACAATCCCGTCGCCTCTTATCTCACATAATACGCCTCTCCGATTCGTCTCTTTTCAAATATGCCTCTTGTTAAGATACACTTAGTGAGCAGTCAGCAGACAGTCAGCCGATTGATTCTTCCTCTAAAGAGGTAAGGAGCCGCTTCTGGAAGAGTGTGAGAGCGGTGAAAAGGAAACACTGAATGGTTTTTGAAGGAGAATGAAAAGGAACGGCTTGAAGGAGTGACTGAGGGAGAGATATAAAGATGGCTGTGTGTGTGTCAAGTGCTTGTTTCTTACCGTTTTCGAAGGAGTAGGACCACAACCACGATGAAAAGCATGACGGCTCCTCCAATGGCAGCTCCGAGGATCACTGCTGTGTTTCCCGCTTTTTGAAGAGATGGGAAAACAACAACAACAAAAAAGGCCAGGCAAATGAGTCACTCGAGAATAAAACGCTCTTCTTTACAAAAAAAGTGCAACAAAAAACATGTTTGTCACTTCAGAATAAGTATCTTGTTCAGTGTAAAGAGTTTAAAATGTTTTTAAAAATCAAATAAATACAATTGAAGAGTTCAGATGCAAACATTTTTTCAGGTATCTGAAATTTCCTTCTAAAATTAGCATTTTTCTCCAATATTTATGTTCAATTATTTTACTTTGAAGGCAATGCAAATAACCCATTCTTTGCCATGAATGTGGATTTATACAGGATTTTCTAAACATATACACATTTTAAACGAAAAAACTAAAGATGGCATTTAGAGGTTTTTGCAACCTGAACTATTTAATCAAAAATTGTAATAATATACATTGCTAGTATTGTATGAAAGTTGTATAACAGTATTTTTTGTTAATAAAATAAATGAATAATTACATGACATGAACATTAACTGTTCTCTGTATTGATGTATTTCCTATAAAAAAAAACATTATTTATCCTTATGTCTATTTTTTAAATAGATATAAAAAGTAGTGAAAAAGCTGAAGATTTTCTGGAAAACATAAAAAGAATCAAATAAAAATAAAGATGAAATAAAATAGTTTAATATGTGTTCAATACAGAAAATAGCCCTTTGTATTTTTAGGTCTGAAATCTGTAGAACTAAATGTTCATTTCATAGGGTCATTGAAAACTAATGCAAAGTGCTAAAAAAAAATTATATATAGAAAAAATAAATAAACTAAAATAAAAAAATTAAAATAAATAAAATAAATAAACCAAAATAAATAAACTAAAATAAAATAATTAAAATTAATAAATAAATAAAATAATAAAGAATGAATAAAATAAATAAAACTAAAATATATAAAATAAATAAATAAATAAATAAATAAACTAAAATAAATAAATAAATAAATTAATTAATTAAATTAAATAAAATAGAAAAATAAATACATTTAGTTAAATAAGGTTAAATAAATAAATAAAATAAAATAAAACAAAATAAAATAAAAAAGTATTAATTAAAGTTAATTAAATACAATAAATAAATAATAAAATAAATAAATTTAATTAAATAAATGCAATTGAATAAATCCAATAAAATAAAATATGTCCACTTAAATCAAAACCTTTTCACTTGCATTTACCTGGTGGGAGTGTTGAAAACTCCTGCTCAATGCTGTAGCTGCCCGGGCTTCCCTCTGAGCTGAGAGCCTGAACTTTAAACAAGTAGACGGTGGATGGAGAAAGATCTTTGATCTGAGCCGAGTTCTTCTCAAGCACCAGCACAGTGAAGGTAGTGACCGTTCCACTGGCCTTTTCCTCATCATTTTCCTGCAGACACACAGAGGAAAACAGAGAATAACAATGCCTCTGTTCTAGATGATGGAAAGTGAAATATCAGGGCTAAAATGGATAGTGTTACTGACCTTCTTGCGAAACATCAGCTCATAACGCGTGGCCACTGGTTTGGCGCGATGAGAAACAGACCACTGAAGAGAAAGGCTGGTCGGGCTGCTTTCCACAAGGTGCATTGCAGTCACTTTTGGAGGATCTGTAGTAAAAACAAGAGTGAAAAGGAAAAAAATATTTGTTTATTAGCATATTTTCCCACTTGTGTGATTTCATTGAGACCTGAAAATGTTTTTTGCATTACTACTTTTCTTAAATGTTATGTTTAACTATGCAAATGAAGCAACATTTCATTAAATATGCATTATTTGCATGTATTTCTAACACAAAAATCTAAACTTTGGATGAATTCCGGTTAAAAATTCTACCTTTTTTTTACAGTATAGACAAAGATTATTGCACAGGGGATTTTGGGAATCTCTTTTTATCACTCCACAATTGAGGAAGCAGACAGAATTTTGAGAATTGGTTGAATAAATGTTCAATATAATCATTCAAATAATGTATGAACACATGCCTCTGTAAAAACTTCAGAATGTGAATAAAACTGTGCAGTTTATTGTATGTAAGAGCTGCTCAAGAGGAGATTTATGGTTTGTTACAGAAGAAAATAAGCTTTTTTTGAGAAAGTAGCCTTTGAAAATATGTGCTGTAACTGAAATCAACAAAAAACTTTTAAAGAGTAACAAATGTGACACTTAAAAGTGTTTTCTTTACATTAGCCTGAAAAAAAATCTCAAAATTGGCAGATGCATAGAAAAGCAGTAATTTTGCCTGCTGTGACGTGGTTTAAGAGCCTCTAAAGGACATGGATTTGTTCATACGACACAACCAAAATAGTCAAATCCGTTTAACTGTAGGCTAATGTCACATGGTTGGCTATATGAGAAATGAGTGGGGGGAAAATGAGCATAATTGGAAACAGTCCCAGTAAACACTGTGCACTTGAGTTGGGGGAAAAAACTTGAAATCCGATCTGACCGGAGTCACCATGCTCACGATAATTCAGTAAAATATCTGATTTTAATCGGATTTCAAACCACAAATGGATGTGGTTTGAGTCAGGTTTGCAAACATCCGACTTTGTGATTTTTTTTTGTGCGTGTTTAGACTATAAAAACGTGAGTCAAATAAGTAAAACAAAATCTGATTTTTGATGAGTATCTGATTAATACCTAAAAAACTACTATTATAATTTTATAATACATATATTGTTTATTTAATTACTTTTTTGATGTACCTTGTGCTGAGCATGATTATATTAGTCACTTTTGAATAGATGATCATTAACCAAAAATGGAGGAGCATTTTTATTTTTTGTTTGGTAGTTTTTTTTGTTTAGTTGTTAATATATATATATATATACAAATCCTTTTATTTTGTATAAGTTGTAAATGCAGCAAGGTTGTCGCAAAATTTTTTTGTAAAGTTTTGTATTTCACTGTAATATAAATAAATAAATAAAAATAAACATAAATAAGCAAAAATAAATAAATAAATACATTTGTATATTAATCAATAGTTTCCACAAAAATAAATAAGAACTATATATATATATATATATATATATATATATATATATATATATATATATTGAAAATTGTAATATAATAACAACTGCTATATAAAAATCTTATCTAAAATATAAATTAAAAATGCAATTATTTAAATGTAAATCATTTAAAAATCCACACGAATTGAAATCATAAACAAAATGCACTACGTAAAGTGGTCTATTTAGCCCTCTTCCTCCACAAACACTAATAGCACTGACCTGTGTAATGTAAAGTAGTGTTGATGCTGCTGACGGCTCTCTTGTGGCTGAACTGAGACACTCCGCTGCGAGCCTCAACGCTGAAGGTGTAGTTCAGATGGGGCTCCAGTTCACTCACAGTCACTTTGGTCTCCTTCAGTTCAGTGTTGCTGGGTTCGAATCGCACTTTTTCACCACAAGACTGGCATGTCTTTCCCTCACAGCGTTCGCAGACCACAGAGTAGGTGATATCAGAGCGTCCGCCATTATCTGCGGGAGGCTTCCAGGACAGCTGAAGCCTGCCAAAGGACATCTGAGCCGTGGACGACAGCAGACTCTGAGGAGCGGACGGCAACCCTAAAACCACAAACAACACACCAGACTGTCATTTACTTGGTCTAGTTAAAACTTAAAAGAATAGAGTGTCAGAGGAGTGTCAGAGAGAGAAGAGCTTAACATGACTGGAGTTAGCTGATGGCAGAAATGGATGTACAGTTGGGTTGCATTTAGATGAAAAGCACTTTTTGAAGAATTACACAAGAAACGAGTGATGAAAATGTTGTTGAATTTGCTAAAACAAAAAAAATAAACCAATTATTTTTGAACTTGCTCGAGGTGCTTTTGGTATAAAGAATGGGACTAATGCGAAATTGAAAAGCATTTGCTTAAAAAAACTCTGACGTAGTGAACATGACACCCACATGACCAATTAGCTGGCTCTATTAGCGGCTGATCACACTAAATGCACTTATCCTTTCTAAAAACGCGAGGCTATTTGCTGACAAGAAAAAAGTAGTGCAGTACGCTTTTTTATGTTGCTAGGCAACGACTGAATCGGCTGCAAGTGTTGCTCTTGATATTGAAATAACTCTAATATTTAATAACATCATGAAACTCAAGATTTTTTAAGTCTTAGCAAACTTAAAATCTGGTTGCCAACAAAAGCCTTTAGTGTGATCGGACCTTTATGCTTGCCTTGTTTACTGTTGGTTACAAGGTTACCAATACTACAGTCAGCCACTCAAACAATTAAATGGAAACACACCTAATTCACATTTTTTAAAAAGGTTTACTTCATGTTAGAATGGAAACCTGCTCACTGACAGCAACTTTCACTTTCAAAAAGTTGCTTAGAAAACAAATACTTATTGCTAATTAATTCACACAATCTCTTGCATTTTTAGTTTGTTTGTGTGAATTTTTATTTTTTTTATTTTAATTTCAATTAACAGAATTTGGCACTTTAAAACTTTACTATTTAAATTTTCTTTTTAAATTAAAAATCACATTAATAACGGAAAATAATGTTGGCAAAATTATTTATTTTGATGAATCACTATTTTTTTTAAATAATAATAATCATAATATTTCTAATTATTTTCATATTTGTTTTTACTCCTTACAAAAACCACCTCAAACTGTGAAATTTCAAGAGTTCACACTTGAAGAGCTGATGATTGATTATAAGCTTGTTTGGCATGATGTCCCAGAAGAGAGCCCTGAGTTTAAAAGATCCTTGAGCCCTGGGCTTCCTCCCAATTGCAGGGCAAGAGGGGAGATTGAGCTCAGGTAGATCTCAAGAACGTCCCTGCTTATTTGTGGCTAAAACAATTTGCTTCATGAGAAAAAATACTGTTGGCAAGGAACTTGACTATAGTGCCAATTTGGTTTATTCAGTTAACTGGTGACGCATATCTTTGGACGGTGGGAGGAATCCGGGGAACCAGAGGAAACCCAGGCGAACATGGGAAGAACATGCAAACTCCGCACAACAACGCCAACCAGCCCAGCAAGGACCGGAACCAGCAACGATTATGCTGTGAAGTAACAGTGCTAACCACTGGACCGCCGGGCCACCCAATATAGGAAAAAAAGGAGGAGGAATAGGGGAGGATGGGGATTCTTCAAGACGAAGATGAATGTGGTATGAAGACTATGGGTATTTATAGTGACTTAGGAATCATCTGATTGGAGAATCATGTATTAGCTAATGTGTGTCCAGCCATTATCAAATATAAGCACATGCTCCTCTCGAAATTAGTTTATAAATAAACTTCACCTAAATGAGTTATTAAAATATAATAATATTCAATTATTTTCTTAAACTCGAGCAAATAAAGTCATTTTAAATATATAACACTGCAATAGTATAATTTACAACTACAAGTTCTTCGAATGATCTCTGCCTTTTCCTGGAAGTTTAAAGGTGTATGCAGTGTTTGCTTATTTACACGCATTGAGACTGCCAACAACCGTATCATGATCGTGTATAAAAGATCACGCTTGGCTCTGAAACCAGCTGCAGATATATTTACACAGTGATCATATCAAGACATCAAATTCCTCCTGATGAATCTTCTCACCAAAGCATGCAGACGTTTCTGGGTCCTCGGGTGCTCGATAAAAGCCATCATTACAGGAGCAGCGTGTGGCACCAGGGCCCGAGGGCTCCGTGTTTTTTGGGCAGGGTTTACAGGCCTCACTGGACACCGATGGTTTGAAGAAGCCTGGCTGACATTCTGCATTGGGAAAAAACACACACACACACACATATGACGATGAGTTGGATGAGGATGAGAGGAAGCGGTGCAATTAAACTGCTCACAGCGCATATGTCAAGTGATCGTCTATGTATGAACACAGTAAATTAACCCCCTTTGAAGATGTTTTTTTTTTTCTCTCGACAACTTTTTTTTTTCGAGGCTCTGTGCAAGAGTGCACAAAGTTGACAGAGCAAGACTAAGCACACTCCTACTCATCCTGAGTGAAGCAACCATCCCCCTCTGATTCTCCAAAAACAGGACCAGTCGCCCTGCATTCCAGCACGGTTCCTGTGCTCTCAACACTCCAGCAGAAAAAACACCACAAAACCAATAGAAAAGCTGCACGCGGCATGAACGCAGCATCTCACAAAGGCTTTAGTACAAAAGAAAACAATGCTGTTGTCTACCATGCATGGTCCATATTATATTTCATGTACAAATAATACTATAAAATGCCTTTTTACTAGATTTAGGTTTTGGAATTGATTAAAATTGTATTATATGTGTTAATTTTATTAAGGTGTAAAATTTCTTATAAATTTCTAGCACAAAAAAACTGCCATTTCAAGCTTTTTGGGATATAAAAGGCTTTTATTTGCTGTAATTGATAATCAGGGTTATTCCACCACATTTTTATTGTTTCTTTACTCTTCTAAATTTGGGGGTTTGTTTTGTTTAAATCTGAATATAAACATGTATGTAGGCACTGCATTTTTTTTGTTAATTAATAATAATAAAAAAAAGTATTTTAAATTTGGCACAAATGTCAAAAGTAGATTAGATAAGATTAGATTCAACTTTATTGGCGTTACACATGTACAAGTACAAGGCAACAAAATGCAGTTTAAGTCTAACCAGGAGTGCAATAGCAGCAAGCGCAGGAATGAGTTATAAAGTAAATTTATAGAAAAACTACAGTGATATTTACAAATGAATGTACTATAAACATTACATACAACAATATTTGTATGTTACATATCCTGTACATGAATATCAGGATTTCTGCAGGTTTCACCAAGTTAAATTTTTAGACTTTTAAGACATTTTTAAGACCATTATGAACACATTTTTAGACTTACACAAGGCTAAATATTTATTTCTGAATATTCCAGTTGAAAAGATTTGCACTTGCCTTATCAAAAAAAATAATGAAGTTAAAAACATTTAATAATACAATAATAATAATTTTTTTGAATATTTTTGTTTTCATTTTTAAATATATCCATTTACAAACCCTAAAACCCTTACCAAGAATAGAACAAAACATAACTGCCAATTACTTCAGTCTACTTTAATAATAATCTAATAATAAAATATAGGTCAGGTCTCCTGACTGCTCAGGTATCCTCAGCAGTAAATAAATAGAGAACATTTAAGGAAATGTTACTGTAAGGAAAACAATTAAATGCTATTTTTAAATACAAGTTAAAAGTTTTTTTGAGATGGACTGATAACGATTGTATGGGTGTTAATGGCCAGATTGTGTAGTTATACATAAACAAAGGAAAATAAGGACCTGTTTAAAAAGATTTAAGAACTACAACACAACATTTCAGTAGATTTAAGACTTTTTAAGACCCCGCGGACACTCTGTATAAACAAAATATATATATATCAATTTACTCACCACTCAGCCCATCAGAAATGTGTCTGACTTTCATTCTTCAAAATAATCCACATGATAATTATTTAATATTCCACTAAAATATTTATTTTCTTTTTTTACTTAAATGCACATCTTGTTGAAAAATATTTAAAAATTGTCTGTTATTTTTCTTATTATTATGTTCATAATGTATTTATCATTGGTATTATTTGTAGTTTAATCTGTTGACAATCGAAAAAAAAATATTGCTTAAGATGGCTAATATTTTTGACCTTGGTTTTAAATAAATTTTTTGTAGCCGAAATAAAACCAATAAAACTATCTCCAGAAAAAAAATCTTATAGAAAATACTGTGAAAAATGCTATAAAAATACATAATAAAAAATAAACAAAACAAAACAAAAAAATTTATTAATGTTTTGAATTTGTAAATGTGGCCTAAATATAAATTATGGGTTAGCATTAGATGGTGAAAAGTCCAAAATCTTATTTACGAAAGGGGCCTGGCATGAGTAAATAATAAGTAATTATTTCTTTGTTTTGGGTGAACTATTCTTTCAAAGATTAAGATATGATTTGATGATCAAACAACGTGGACATGTGTCAGCTTCTGTGAACTTGAGGGAAAATTATGTATAATGTATTTTTTTTTAAAAATTGGCCACACTTTATTTTGATGGTTCATTTGTTGAATTAAGTTACATTGCATCTACATGCCAACTAATTTTCATTAGATTATAAGTAGACTCTTAGGTTGGGGTTAGGGTTAGTTAGTGTAAGTTGACATGTACTTGCAAAGTTGCTTATAGTCAGTTAAATGTCTGATGAAGGAGCAGTATCTACAAGTCTACCAATACTCAAATGGGCCATCATAATAAAGTTTTACCTAAAAATAAACTTGAAGTCAGTTGATAACAAGACATTTTGAGAAAGACTTTTCGATAAAAGAATTTAATTTTTTGTATAACTAACTAATTAAACATCTAACTAAATAAATAAATGACAATTGCTGATTTATAGCCACGTTCTATAATTTAAATAAATAAATAACTGAAAATATATTGAAATGCAAATATGAATCAACTTCCATAGGACATTTAAACTGGACGAAAAACAATAAAGGTGTCCTCAGACTCGATGTCTAGAAACATTCCAGCTTGACCAGCTCATGTCCTTCCGCTGTCCAGACTCTCATTCACAATCCACCAACACCCCGTGAGCAAACACACTCACACACACACACCACTTCCTTTCTCAATATGGCTCTTTCACTTCTTACAGCCACATATCCAACCATTTATTTACTTTCACATGGAAGCTGTGCTATCTGGTTTTTTGTTTCAAGTGCGAGCTTTATCAGACAAGAGACAAGCTGAGACACACGCAAGGTGCAGATTATAGCAATATTACACAACCATGTACATCATGTGTCTGATCAGGTGAGAGATTTGTATTTGGATGTTGAAATACTGCCAGAGGCAATAACACTGGAGAGATTATTAAACATCCATCCAGTTTCAGTATTAGACACTTTAAGAAAACCCTGTCAACAGTATTAAATGCTTGATTCTGATTAGATCTGATATGCTGAATCACTGCTCATGAATCATTTTTGATTATTAGTAATCCTAAAAACTTTTTTTGAAACCACAATATGTCATTCAGCATTCATTTTGGCATATTATTTAAAACACTTTTTTTTGTTCAAGACTGTATTAAACTGAATGAAAGATTTTATTTTAAATTAAAGCTGTTATTTTAAAAGTTGCATTCATGTAAAAACTCCTCAGAAGTGTTATGTATCACAGATTAGTGTTACCAATCGGTGCTTAAGTTTTTTAAATGTCCATTTCCCGCAAACATTTGAGCGTTGTTGAGCACGTTCTTAAACACTGCTGATTTGCCATTTTGTTCACGTACTCAACAGAAATGACTGTGATTGTCCGTAAAGGTCAATAGTTCACCAAACTCACTGAGTGTGATCACAGATACTGGGACACTGGAGCTTTTTAAAGCAGCGAGCACTAGCACTAGCAAAACGCTCGTATGTCAGCTCATAAACAGACCAGCTCATCTTCGTGGCTATAAAACTATAAGTGTTTGAGTATCTGTGGTTACACGCGGTGAGTTCAGTGAACTAATGATCTTCATGGCCAAGTAATTTCTGTTGAACGTGAACACAATGGCAAATCAGCGGTGTTTAACAATGCTCTCAACAGCGCTCATTCATTCATTCATTTTCTTTTTGGCTCAGTCCCTCCATTAATCCTAGGTTGCCACAGCGGAATGAACCGCCAACTCATCCAGCACAATTTTTATGCAGCGGACGCCCATTCTGCTGCAACCCATCACTCGGAAACATCCACATACACTCATTCACACACATAGACTGCAGCTTACCCAATTCACCTATTCCACGTCTTTGGACTATGTGGGAAACCGGAGAACTCTGAGAAAACCCACACGGGGAGAACATGCAAACTCCACATAAAAATACCAACTGACCAACCGAGGCTCAAACCAGCAACCATCTTGCTGTGATATATGAATAATTCAATAAAATTATTGCTATTAAACTTACAAAAAGTATACTTTCTTATGCAGATCCTGCGATATGACTATTGTGAATGACTACATTGCAATATCGATGCTAAAATGATATATTGTGCAGCCCTACTGAGAAATAAGATTAAAAAGTTATAAAAATTACATGGTAAAATACAAGTTAATTTGATCAAATAACGCAAAGAAAATGCAATCAAATTATCCAGACAGTTGTATCACAAACATCCCAGTGGCCACAGACCCAATCATTGTTTCCCTTCTCTAATGGTTTGTTATCTGCAGATTTGCCAAACAGTTATAATTACAGAGTAGGTGCTTCCTCTTTCCTGAATGCTTTGTATCAATTGAAGCCCTTGTTTTGGGCAGAGCCGCTTGCTCTCCCTCGCAGGATGGGGGTTAACAGTGGTGTACATTACCTCTAATATTCCAGAGCACGCATTCTCTGATTTCAAAAGCAAAGTCGCAGCATAAAGACAATTGAGCGTGGCAGCGGCGATCGGGCCAGAGTGTTATTTATTCCCTCTTTCAAGTGAACTTGTTTCTGTGCCAGCTGTTGTGGGGACTTTACTGCGACTCATTAACGGAGGTGCGGATGGTGTTGGAGACACAGAAAGCGAGGGATAACGAGTCCTGGTGGGATTTGAAAGGAAAGGGGGGAGACGGAGTAGAAAAAAGAATTGTCCTATTCACGGCGAAGGGGGCCAAACAGCTGCTGTTTCATATCGGCCCCCTCTCTCGTAATCTCCAAATTCTTAAGTCCCCTCGCTTTCCTCATGGCCACATGTGAGAGTCCAGCAAAACATTGGATAGGCTATTCAGGACAGACAACAGGCACTGAATGCCAGTCGGGGCCGGGCGAGAGAAAACACTTGTTTCCAATGGTGTAGATGCCACATGACGGGCTAATACGCTAGCTGGCTTCTTTACAGCCACGTACACCAAAAAAAACTGCTTTAATCCTTTTATGCTAAAAGTTTACAAAAGAATCTGAAAAGGACTTCAAACTTTCATTCAACACACTTTGTGTCTACTTTTCAAAATATTCAGTGTAGAATTTATTTTAATTTTTAATTTTGCAACTATTTTGCATTTAGCAATATTACAATGTTATTTATTATAATTGTTTGAGAAATGTTTATACAGTTTAATTATTAGCCCTCTTTGATTTTTTTTATATTTTGTGTCTACTTTTCAAAATATTCAGTGTAGACTTTATTTGAAATTTCTATTTTGCAACTATTTTGCATTTAGCAATATTACAATGTTATTTATTATAATTGTTTGAGAAATGTAAATATAGTTGCATTATTAGCCCCCCTTTGATTTTTTTTAATATTTCCCAAAAGATGTTTAACAGAGCAAATAAATTTTCACAGTATGTCTGAACATATTTTTCTTCAAGAAAAAGTCTTATTTTTTTATTTCAGCTAGAATAAAAGCAGTTTTTAATTTTTTAAAAAACCATTTTAAAGTCAAAATTATTAGGCTCTTTAAACTATATTTTTTTCGATAGTCTACAGAACAAACCATCGTTATACAATAACTTGCCTAATTACCCTAACCTGCCTAGTTACCCTATATTAACCCAGTTAAGCCTTTAAATGTCACTTTAAGCTGTATAGAAGTGTCTTGAAAATTATCTAGTGAAATATTATTTACTGTTATCATGGCAAAGATAAAATAAATCAGTTATTCGAAATGAGTTATTAAAATTATTATGTTTAGAAATGTGTTGAAAAAATCTGCTCTCCGTTAAACAGAAATTGGGGGGAAAAAACAGAGTTTTTTCAATAATTAAGGGGGGCTAACAATTCTGACTTTAACTGTACATGTATTTAAGATGTATAAATAATTGTATTTATGATACATTTTAAAATTATATTAAATTTTAGATAAATATTTAACTTTAGTTTTATAACTTTTCTTTCATTTTAAACTTTTTTTTTGATAATTGTTGGTACATTTTAAAATTAATTAATTAAGAATTTTTTTTAAAAATTTTGCCTTATTTCATCTGAATTTTAAAACAAAACAATATCTTGTCTTGACCCAAGAATTTTTGCATTACAATCATTAAATTTCTGTACCAGAATACTGTTAGAACATCAAATAGAGCTATTTAACTATCTTGTGAAAGTCTGTTTATATGGCAATATTAAATCACAGAAAAATAAAATAGAAACAATAGAAAAAAATAATACAACAACAACTTATCTGTTTTTGATGAAAGTATTTAAAAATATTTATTTTTATCAATCAATATTGTATGAATTCAGTTGTGGATAATATTTCTGTCTTTTAAAAGTTTTTTTATTAAAATTAATAATTTCTTAATTTCATATAAAATGTAAAAAATAATAATAATAATAAACCAACCAAGAAACAAAACCCTGAACTATATAAAGTAGAAAAACTATACTCTATTTTCTTATACTCCAACAATTTTTGGGTTTAATGTCCATTGTTTTTTAAATGCATTCAGCTGTGTTCTAAAGCAGTGTTTTAAGTCAACATTTTACTTTGCAGAATCTATCAGGAATGTGGTTGAGCACGAGGGGCTTTGTCTTGGCGTTGTGGACACAACAGGAAGCAGGAAGCACAAGGCTGACTCGTAGCTTCCTTTCTACGGCAGCCAATCAAAGCATGAAAAGATGGACACAAGGCCAATATTGGACACGTTCTGGAAAGAAGAAATTGCTAGCAGAGAGGTCAGAGGTGAAAGACAACTTTTGGCTCTTGAGGAACGTCGATTGGTTTTATGTAATAAACTTCCCAGAAGAGACTTCCCAACAAAGATGCTTTCAGTCTCATCTCAATATGAAGCTATGTTTCATCCATCAAGTTATGTATTTTAGAAAGTCTTAGATCAAATTTTTGATTTTACACACCAAAATCCATGTAAATACTGAAATTATTATGAGTATTTTAAAAAACGTATATCAGCTCAATTAAGTCAGATAAATGTTTAATCCAATTAAAAGATATGAGCATAAATTACATTCTAAAATATGCTGGGTTGTTTTAACCCAACACTGGATAAAATATGGACAAAACCAACCACTTGGATGAAAAGGGTAATTTAAATGAAATACAAAAACATAACCCACTGTGGGGTTTATACATATTTAAATCAATGTTAACCAATTTAAACCAGTACAGTAAAAACAGTACTGTACAGTAAAATAGCATTACTGAATGAAATCCTTGATGTGAATCAAAACAATTGATTCATTTGATTTTGCCTCAACAGATTATGTGATTGAAGACTAACCACTGAACTGATCTCTTCTCATTGTGTCACAATCACCTGTGATGTAGTCCATACAGAACTACAAATCTGCCACCAAAGGAACTACAATTCTTGTCATGCACCACACACTCACACCTGTTCCGGTTCCTCTTTGATTACACACACACAGCTGGGAACTGCTCAAAGACTGATTACAAGAACCACATAAATGGCACACAAACACACAGGCTTCGCTGAGTCTTGTTGTCTTGTAACACTATGATGCATTCTCGTCTCATCTAGCCTAGCCATGTTTTAAACGCTTGCCTTGTTTTCTCGTTTTGATTTGTTGCCGTCTGTAAGTGATTATGATTCTGGATTATCTGTATGTATCTGTTTACCCCTGTTTTACCGTTGCCTGTCTGACTAATCTTATAAATAAACTGCACGTGGTTCCTCAACCCTGATGTCCAGCACCGTTGTGTCACACACTGCATTTCAGATGTTTTAACAATTCTGTAAATACCAGAGTGAAAGTAAGTCCTCAAAATGATTTTGTAAACTGTTTTACACAATAGTTTTTACAAACATCAGTCAAGAGCTTCTAAACGCAAGATAACAGGACAGAGTTTGTGACTGTGTAGGTTCTTTTCTGCAACTTCTTTCCTATGGGACAAAAAAAGAATTAAAGTGAAACCATCATTTTTATGATCCAAATATTGCGCTGGTCATAGGAAATAGCGATTTTGATTCTCTTGTACACATTGGGATCGAATGTGGGTTTTATGCGCTAATGTTTTATGCACTAAGTAAATTTGCAACTTTGAATGGAAAGTTATCTAATATCTGGCACAGAGAGCCCTGGCCATGCGAGCTTGTGAGTGACTGTTTGTTTATTGTGAGAGTATCTGGATCCTGCTCGCCGGTGACCTACAGAGGCCTGAGAGCCGTTTGCTTGAGTGGAGCGAAGACTGATGAGAGGCTGACGTTAATGGACGGATGTATGGATGGATGGGTCGACAGAGAACGGGAAGGAGGGCTGAATGAATGAGTGTTTACATGGCGGCGGGACAGCGCAAACCCCTCCAGGACAAGAGTTTGACAGGAGGGGGGTTTCAAATGAGAAAGAGGAAAGAAAAACAAAAGGGCCAGTCATTTAAACTTAGGCACGGAGGGGTTTACATGTAGCCCTAGGCAGAGTTGAGTTAAAGTGTGCTGCTCCGCCAGGTGTTGATGGCCAAGTAAAACAAACAGCAGAGCGGAGTGAGTGCGGACAGCGGCCAGGGGCTCCATTCACAGGGGAAGAGGTTAAATTCAGACTGAAAGCCACTGAAAAAATAAAACATGCACGCTGAACAAAATGAAGATTAAGATAGCATCGTGCAATTGTAAATATTACTTTTCTGCGGCTTACGATAAAGTGAAGACAACTCCACTTCATGGGCTGTTCCAATTAATCTTCGTCATTTTTATTCATTAAAATAATCATTATTATTATTAATAATAATAACATTAAGTATGTATTAATAATACCTGATTATACATTACTAATGATATTTCTTTTTTCATTCCATGGTCTGTAATAACAGCTTAATATAAATGCACTTAAACATTAGTAGTAACCATAGTAACTTAGTGCAAGTGCCTTTATTGATTCTGTGTAATCTTGAGAACACCAACACACAGGAAGCCGATGGAGATCTACCAATAAGCCAACGTGCTCAAATATATTTGCAAAGAGGTAGCTAAATGTGACATCGGAACTATTAGACATGCCTGTGTCATTTACAAGCACAATCTTTCCCACTTGCACGCTCCTCTCTCGTTCAGCGATTTACTGTTGATTCAAGGCAGAAAGATATAACATATCAATACTTGAAGATAAATTGGCATCATGATTTGGTAAAATAGATTTAACCTGTCTGTAATGTGGTAATGATCATGGAATAAGCAGGGTTATTAACAGCTTGCCATGTGTTAAATGATTTTAAAAGCCTCATGAACTTAAAACCCTTTAACTTTAATGATTATTAGACTAATTAACAAACAAGTTTTGGGGCCCACAATAAAACAAGATTATACCAAGTCTAAAGTGACGCAATATTAGTCGTTTTTTATTTATCATACCAATATCAACATAGGCTCATTCTGAAAATGTAGAAATTTCTGGAGATTGCAAATTATGTAGCCAGAAGTATGTATGGCTGCAATTTTTATCTTTAAAATGAACACTATGGGGCGGTATGACACTGTTCTTTATGCATTTTTGCGTGGAGGCCGTTGCCACTGTTACCAGTTTGTCCAGTAGCTCGCTATGTACCTCCGTGTACTTGTGACACAGAGAGGAGCTGACCAATGGGAATAGAGTGCGGCAAAGAATGGTTTCGGAAAACGCGTAAGACAAAAAAACAGCGGCCTCTGGTGGACTTACGTGAGAACAGCAAGTGTGAAAGGCACTTGCAGGAGAAAATTATGATCTCAAAAAGTGTACACAGCGGCCTCTGGTGGATTTGCGAAAACAAAAACTGCAAAAAAATGTACCTCCTGGTATGTATTTGGTGCTCTCCAGAAATGTATATAGTGGTATGTTTTCAGAATGAGCCTGGGTTGACCATGACTAATATATAATATTTTAAATTTGCCTTTAAATAGTTTTTGGAATGATTTTTTAAATAGTTTTTTTATATATTTTTTGAATGAATGAATGTTGTTATTCCTAAATTCACAGGCATAATATCATTGATTGAAAGTAAAATAAAGAAACAAAATCCATCGGTTTTTGTCAGAGAGAAAATGGATGGTAATACTTCATTTTACAGTGCCCTTGTTACACGCACTTACTGTAGTAATAATAGTGAATTATGCATAATTACACGCATCTAACCTTAAATCAAACCTAACCCTATAATACATACATGTTAATTAATATTCCTCAGAACTTAAATGCAGGGAGTGACATAACCAACTTGACATTTCATTTATGCACGAGCAATCAAAATATTAACAGTTAAAGTACTTTTAGCATTGTCATGAACAGCCAAAATTTAGGTATTAGTTCATCCTCAAAAGTTTAGGATGACCATAATTTTGATGACCGGTTAATGTGCATATTTTAACAACACACCAGTATCGAGTTCCACTGAAAACATTCACCGCATCCATGAATGGTCACTGGAGTGGTCTTTTTGGAGTGACTTATGGTCAGATGGGACAAAGCCAGATCTGTAGTGTGTGTTTGTTCATGTGTGTAGGGGGATGCAGTGGTAACATGAAGCCAGCGGGAGGTAATGCTCTCTAGGTGTGGTGAGAGCATTAGTGCTAAGGATTATCAGCCCAATGGAAGAGTTGTAAGAGAATTACATCTACGCTTTACAATTCCACTCACTCTTTCATCTAGTCGTTAACAGACACAATAAATGCTCTAATCCCTCTCTTTTCACACTTTTCACTCATTCTAAAGCAAAGAGGGCAAGAGGAAGAGAAGATGACAGAGCACAAAAGGACACAAATATTGAGACCCATCCAGGAGATTTGTTAATTAAGAAAAAGAGTTCACTAAGAAACTTAAAAACACTACAAACAACGCTGAATAGTGCCGCTGAATAGGCACTGCTAGAGATTTGGTTTGCTCTCATTCTTGCCCATCACCCATCAACCGAACTCTGGGATGGCCACAAGGATGGGATAAGTTTGGTTTAGGCCAAAACCATAAACAAAATTCCTTAATGAATTTGAAATGAATAAGCGAATGAAGCCAGTGACTGAAAGCGACAATAGAAAGCCCTGAGCGGACGAGTTGGAGGGTCACCGAGGATTAGCAGGCCTCCGGTTTCCGCTATAGCTTGTCCTGTTTCAGGGGACGCAGAGCTGACACGGGGGCAGGAAACTGCTGATCTCACACACTCGCAGCACAATACACTCAGCACATGCACACAATCCCGAAGTTAACTCCTCTCAAAACTATATATTCCACCCCAACTATATCTCAGAGCTAAAAAAGAACATAATTATACGCACAAAAAAATAGTAGAATGGCTTGAAACCGATTTTCTTTTCATTACTAAGGCGGAAAAATCCACACAATCCCTCCATCTGGTGACTCAGAGAACACCTCCTCCTACGTGGTCAACACATGGATTTCAAAGAAATTGAGTAATTGTGAGTTCCAGTGAGTTTCGCTGGTCATTATACTGAAATTAACTCAACAACCATGTCATCTACTGCAGTTTCTTTTGATGTTGGTACATGAGTTTGAAAGAGGATCAAAGAAGTCAAACAAACCTATCTGGAAGAGCTCATCATTATCTAAACTTGCCCGGGCAGATGAAATTGGAATGGAAAGAACCAGCAATGAATTGTTGCGGTTACCTGCTGGTAAAGTATGATTAAGAATCTCACAGGTGGAGATGGTTTCTGTGGCTTAATAGGTATAAGAGAGTGACATTTAAACACAAAAGAAGAGGAAACAAGTATCACATAAAGATGAGAATAATTGGTGGAACACTGCTGTAATTTATTTTGTGCAAATTGTAAGTACCCCTATATTATAGGTTTTTGAAAATGACCTTCCATGCAGTGTGTAACACAGTTCTAAGTGAAGTGAAATATGCAGGTAAGGCTTAAATCTGAAAGTGCACCGTGTTTAAAGCTATTGAATAATCTATAAAAAAGTCGCCGCAGTCACCGAGTAACGAGTCTTGTAATGACTTCGATTTGGAACTCAAGCCCCGCTCATTTGTTGCGTGCGCAGACCCAAGAAAATTGAAACCCCCACCACAGCCACAGACACTGTAGTATCTTGTCGCAAAGACTCTGTTCTCTGAAGTTGAAGGAAAGTAAGTGTTATTTTCCCTACCCAAAGATGAGGCTGTAAAGAGTCAGTGGGGGAAATTTATTTTTGCAAAAATACCTCAGCATTATAGCCCCAGCCTTGTGCTGTGTTATTGTCATTTTTCTGACAAGTGCTTCTGCTATCTACACTCTTACAACGGGGGATTTATCGGCTGTTTGTAAAATTAAGGATCAGAAAAGACTATTGATGTATGGAACTTTGTCAGAGCTTGACAGGAACTTTACAGTACACAGTTCATGGATCAGTGTCTTCCTCCATTTCACAAGTATAAGTATGTGTGATTAAAATGATTGTCTCCTTGATCTCTCTAGCTTACAAATTATGTGTTTAATTGTGTTTCGTTACTTGTAACCGCTTGTACTGTATCTGGGTAATATTCCCATATTGCGTCTAAAACCACGATGAAAACGTGACATGTGCCAGTTTGTTTATGGATTTGAATGCGTTTGTAAGCTCTCACGATCTTCTGCCATTTGTCATTGCAATGGTCGCTGTCAGCTGTTCCTGACACACGTGCGGCAATCAAATTTCAAAACTGTTCAGCTTGGCTGGTTCAGTAATATGCTGGTGTAAAACTGCATTGCATTGCACTCCTGCATTGGGCTCTCACATACACGCTGCACTCTGACTACTTCAAAACTGTTGATAAGCTGTGGTGGGCATTTTTTTCTGTTTCACGCTGAATGCAGTCAACCAATCAATATAGACTGGGTCATCAGAGCAATCAGCGCAGTTTAGGAACAAATGAATTGCTGAACGAATCATATGGGAATCGTTGGGATAATTCGATAAAAATAAATACATAAGACAAAAAAAGTGTTTTTTGACCTTGTATGCATATCAACCTGTTGCTGGAGACCCCAAAAACCAAAATATGACCCTTTTTAATGCATAATATTGGCTCTTTAAAGGGAGAGTTCACCCAAAAATGAAGATTTCCTTACAATTTGTGAATCCAAATCTTTATAAGGTGTATGTGAGTCCAACACTTCATACCTTGTTTTGCTTAACAACAAAAGACCAGTAGCCATTGACATCCATAGAGAGAAAACAATTGTTTGGAAGTCAATGGTTGCCGGTTTCCAAAATTATTCCAAATATCTTTTTTTGTGTTCATCACAAGAAAAAAAATTATGTTTTGAAGAAGGATATAAATGTGGTAAGAACTTTTGTGTGAACTATCCCTTTAAGCTTGCACAACTGCTTATATTTTATCTCTCATGCACACTCTTTAGATATCTGACTTTCAGATGATTACTGTATTCCCCTTCTGCGCAGTCACCCAAAGGCTTATGGTTTTCAAGAGCTCTGTGCACTTTCTCAAGAGAGGAATTCCAAAATTTCACAACCTTTTGACCGTACACGTACATGTATGCGAGTCAGAGCTAACGTTTATTTAAAATGTTTTCCGCACGTAAACTGGGGATGGTCTAAAAGCATCTATTTGTCTTTGGAAGACAGATGAGGATAAGCAAAGCTGTTTATTTACAAGACACTATTTGAAATCTCCCAGAAGAGCTTCAACAGTGTTTGCAGGGTCGTGTGAAAGTGGATGTTTAAACGTTCAATACATGTCACTTTCCGAGACCTGCATTCAAGGCCAAAAATAACATATTGTCATCGGAACAGCCAACGAAGTAAATATAAACTATGTTTTCTTGGTTTAATTTGGGAAATCTTTAGGGATCACAATCAGTTTGGGAGAGGGTATGAAGGTGGGACAAACTAAGACCAAGAAAGAAAGTAAACAAGCAATAAAGAAATAAAGCAATCTAAAGCCGTGTTTATACTAATAGGTTTTAGTTTTAAAACGCATACATTTTGCTACGGTTACGCCATCCGTCCACACTACGCTGGAGTTTTCAAGCGCCGTAAATGGAGCTTTTAAAAACGCTGAAGAGGCTTTTCATTTTAAAACGCTGCTGCTCCGTGTCAGTGTGGATGGGGGAAAACTTAAGACATCTGAAAACGGAGACGGGCTGCAGACATTCACCTATCTGATGGGGGCTTTTTCTCAATATTAAGTAGCCTAAACAAAGTTCAGTCTTGCATCCTCTCCTTGTAAGTTCAGACTACGCAAGTTTGATATGAAAAAAAAAACTCCCAAGGACATGGGTAAATCTTGAGAGAGAACAGTTTACTTTATAACCTCATTCGCATCACCCTGGCTGCATTGTTTCACTCTCTTAACAATAAAATGAAAACATGATATGAGGAACTGCCTGTTTTCATTTTGATATTAGCAACTTAACAGACACCAAAAACGTTGAGGCGTCGTGTAGCTACATATTTATATGAGCGTCATCTTCACTGTATGCATATTTATAACAAAACAGAGCTTATAACATAACTGCCGCCTTTCATTTTCATTGAAAATACAAAACATACCCTTTCTTTTGCTGAATATCAGTTTTAATAATCACTAATGGCCTTTATTAAAGTATAACGTACAATTAATTAATACTTTATAGGAAATAAATGCAAGCGCTCAGTCAAATATGCAGAATCAGAGTACATGGTTACATAAATTAATATATTAACTTATCTTTGCACTCAGCTCACGTTACCTGAGAACAAGTAATAGATTCAAAAGACCAAAGTCAGGGAATATGTCATTAGATATAGACAACAAGATGAATTAAATATCACGTTTAACAAATATAGTGAGATTAGATCAAGCAGTAGATCCTTAAAGTATAGTGCAACGTGCACAGTTCTTAACTGGGCCTAAAAGAAATATCTTTCATTTAATGGGCCCAAAAGAAAGATGCAGAATTAAAATGAAGGATAACAAACAAAAGGGAAAGGAGTAAAAGCAGGGATGCATTCAAAAGAGAAAGAGCCAAAAGGCAAGAAAAAAAACAGCAAGTAAGGAGCAAAACTAATTAAGAAATATAGCAAGAAAGATGGAAGCTATCAAAAAAATGATTCCAAAAGAAAACAATCAAGTAGAGAAGGGTCAAATAAGCAAAAATAAAACAAAACAAGCGAGAAAGAAAGTGGCAAAAAGGGAAAGGCAAAAAAATACTAACAAGAAAGAGTCAAAAAAGATTATCAAGAAATGCAAACATACATGAAAACAAGAAAGAAAGAGGCAAAAAGACGAGCAAGCAAACAGGAAATAGCCAAAAAAGCAAGACTTACAAAAGAAAGCAACATAAAAAAAAGAAAAGACCAGAGTAACAGGATAGGAAGAAGATCCATCCAAAACCAGTACTTATGGCTCTTAAGGACACACACCCAAGTCAATTACTACCCAGCCAGTCACTCACCACACATTATATACACACAACTCCAACTTGGTCACACATAGCTCTCAGCTTTAGCTTGTTCTAGTGCAAGGAAAGTTTTATTTACAGTAATGCACAAGGCTTCCTCTCAAAAAAAAAAAAAAAAAAGTTAAGACTATTCTGCTTCAACGTTTTTCCTACAGATCAACAATATGGAAGCCAGTGGCCATTTGAAGCATTCCAGAAACTATAGCTATCCAACTCTGGTATACTGCGAGTGACAGGGTGTGGGCATGAATTCCTAGTGCAATCTAGTATAGGTCAGGCAGCACGTCTTTGTGTGGTCAGCAAAGGTATGCGCTCTTTTATTCGTTATGACTGAGAAAGGGTGTGTTTTATTAGTGAAACACAGTGTAAACGTCAATACTGATTAAACCGCAAAGCAGCGTGCATGTCAAATTTCTACATTTTAAAGAAGTCTCACCACCAAAGGACAACTTACCATCCTTTTTCTTTTTCTTTTTTATTTTTTTGGAAAACGAAAGGTTTGACCCCACCTACGCATTTACCCATAGTTCCCTGATCTGGCTATTCGACAATGATTGCCTTTAATCAACAGTACATCCATCAACATGAGTCAGCTCTGGCCTGGAGCTCTCCACAGGGAATTCCTCAGGCCGGCAGTAGTTTGGAAGGTTCCTTAATAAAGCTAGCAGGAATGCATCATTGGAGTGAAAGAGGCGCTGGTGGGGGGGTCTGAAGAGGGGGGCCTGTCTCTGAACACAGCGCTACATTGTTCTGCTACCTTTGCATTCCATTCTCCACCTTTACACTACAGTCTCCTCCCTCTCCAAAGTCTGACACTTTATCTTTTCCCCTTCTAAACCATGCACACACACACCTGTTCCCACAATCCTAAGTCCATAAAACAAGGAATGTGTGTGAACCAAAAATATGCATGTGCTTGAGCTTGAGAATGGTAATGTGTAACCGCTACAATTAAAAAAGTCATAATCCAGTTGCCCTATTTGAGACTGTGCTATCATTCTCTTGCTTGTTTTTTTTTTCTCCACCTGTCACTGCATGTGGCTGAATTGTGGAAATATGTTAAAGTGTTGAAGTTAGAGGACGTTTAAAACTGAATTATTCTTAGCAAGTCCTAGCATGCTGGTGCTCTCATTTCTGCAGTCACAAAGAATTTATTTGGACTGTCACTTGGTGGATCTCGCTCGCTCTGGGGTGGCAGAGACAAAAACACAAGAGGGTGAATATAAAAAAAACAGTTGGTGACAGTGACATGTGGATAATAAAAAGAGAAATTGTCACATCCTCAAAGCCAGATTTACCTGGCTTTGAAACGTTCTGCCTAAAGCACAATAGGTTTGCTTCAGTCGTTGGCGTCTGAACTTGTGTTTCAAAGAATGCTGGGGTCATGGAAGTCAAATGCACAGTGAATAAAGCAAACAGGTTTTGAAGCACTTGAAAGTTTAAGATTAACAGAATGAGCAAAACGGCAGGTGGTGAGCAACTTCAAATATGCTAAATAAACTGCATGACAAGTGAAGAATGCAGAAGGACTAGTTAAAAAATTGTCAATAAAAAATAGTAAAGCATTAATGTATGGTATGGATGCAGATAGGTAACTCAATATGTGAACTATAGAGAAAGAAAAATTAAGCAGTGTTGGGGTAACACATTACAAGCAACGCAGGATACATAATAATATTACTTTTATAAGTAACAAATAAAGTAAAGGCTGATTTATACTTCTGTCGCTGACGTGCACCTCTCAAAAAATGTAACTACACGTCGCAAAGACGCGTAGCGCAAGCTCTGTGATTGGTCGGCTTGGTAGCGCTGATGAGTCTGGGCGGGACAGAGAGCCGCGCGAATGGTGCAAGCTTGATGCAGCGTTTGTTTACAAGTGTGAAGTCTCGTGAAGGAGCTCTGAATGGAAAGTTTTGTTTTGTGTTAACCTCATAGTTAAAGTTGTTGCTCGTCTGCCAGTTCCTGCCTCAAAATGAGTGAGTTTGAGCCACTTATACATTCAGGAAGTGTTCAGGAAAAGCAAAACATCAGCGAAGAAACTCGACACAGATGAGCATTTACACCTCAATGCAAACTAGCGTTTTGGAAGTGTAATGCAGACCAACAGAGACAGCGCGCAGAAGTATAAATGCACAGCTACGCGCGTTGCATGCGCCGTGGGTTACGTCGGTCACTTGACGCAGAAGTATAAACCCGGCATAACGCATTGCTTTAAAAAAATAAGTAATTATATTTGAGTTACTTTTTAGAAAATGTAATGAGAGTTACTTTTTAGTTTAATTAATTAGCAATTAGTAATTAATTAATTCATTATTTTTTTGTTCAATTAAATAGCTTTTAAAAAATAAATTGCTTAATTCAAACTAAAGTAGTCACAATGAATCACGCAGTCAATGAGAGAATGTGTTCATTATTTTGTAAGCATTTAGGAAAAATAAAAGGGGATTGTCTCAATGCACAGTGATTTTACTTCAGACAAATAATGCAAAAGTAGCAAACACATTGCTTTAAACTTTCTATTGAAAGTTACAGTTTCTATCTGTATTAGGGCTGTGCGATTAATTAACATCGAATCACAATCGCAACTTAAAACGTTGCGATTAGCTAAGCGCAAGAGGCTGTGATATGAAATATATATGTATTATTTAATTTTCCCCGCCCAAATTAAATGTGTGACTGCCGTCTGTGTGTGATAGTCTTGTTAGTCAATTGGGTGAGCACACTTTGTTCTGCCCAACCAGATTTGCTTAACCGAACTATGCGGAACGGCCACAATAAAACAAAAAAAAGGAAAGCTCCGACAATTGGAATAATGGCGTCTGCTACTTCAGAAGCATTAATAGACAAATTAATATCAAAGAAACATATGGCATCGGTAATACGGGAATATTTTGGTTACTGTAAGTCACAGACACCAAACAAATACAGGTAATTTTTAAGAGCTGTTGCAGAATTGTTGCCACTGCTTACAGATTATTGAGCTGAAGCTTTACAACAAAGTTAAATCGCAATCACAATATCTGTCCAAAAAAAAAATCACAATAAGATATTTTCCCCAAATCACACAACCCTAATCTGTAAATACAGCATGTATAGCTCTGGTATCAGAAAGTTCTCAGTTAACATTATGAAAAATATTTTTTTATGTGTTTTTTTAAGGTAAATGAAGGTTTAGGCTATACAGTGCATTGCTAATTGCAGAATTCCTCTATAAAAAAATTTTCTTAAAAAAGCTCTGAAAGAGATCAAGCGTTAACCAGGTATAATAAATAGTAACGCAAAAGTAACTCAAAAGTTACGCAACACATTATTTACCCAAAAAAGTAACTAAGTAACACAACTAGTTGCTTTTTTGGGGAGTAACTCAATGTTGTAATGCATTATTTTCAACAGTAACTTTCCCAAATACTGAAATTAAGTATGGTACTAAAGTATAATTACAGTGAATAAAAACAACAATGGGGAGATTTACACACACACACACACACACACACACACACACACACATATATATATATATATATATATATATATATATATATATATATAAATATATATACACATTTCTTTTATAGACAGAAAACAAATCACAAGCATGCATGGTAAAGATAGATAAAATCCACAATAGTATAAATCATTTCTGTAACATAATAGAATAATTCACCTAATTATATAATTCGACTTAAATGCTAATCACAATCCATGTGAAATTCTAGTCAATACTCCTGACCCAGACCCGAAATCTTAAGTGACAACAGCTGTTGCTGGCCTTGATCTGTGAAAAGCAAACAAAGAAACGTATGTCTCACCTTGGCAAGTATCTTCAAGGGCTTCGAACCCGGATTCGCACTGGCATTGGCTCATAGGTACGACCCATTCCCCATCCGTGGTGCAATAAATGCGAGGTTGGTCCTCACTGATAGCATTTTTGACACAACTTCCAGCCACCTCCCGCAATGCTTGATTCTCGCCCCCTGCCACTGTCTCAGGGAATGCTGCCAAGCTCTGCACTGTTGCAGGACATGTTTTATAGTAAACCCTGACAGAGTAGATGGCTACGCAGGCTCCAATGTCCTGGAAGCCCAGGTAGAAGCCCTTACGTGAAAGATTATCCACCACTTTAGTCTCAGTGTTCATCTTCATCTTTCCACGGTCGGATATTTCATCTGGAGCAATGGTGGCCACCTTTCGGAACAGGCCTTTGCGGAAAGCAGTGCCAATGTCCGCATCAGCCTCGGAGGTGTACAAGTTAAAGGTCTCCTTGCAGTTAAGCGGGACTGCTTCGAAAGTGTTGCAGTCGCGGACATTGAATTGCAGCTCCACAAAGACCCGAGATGCAGCAGGGTTGCGCTGGATAAATGTAGTACGGAGCCAGTTGTCTTGTTCTCCTTTCTCCACGTTACATACATAATAGTTATACAACAGAGAGCCATTCACAGCCTGCTGGCCTATCTCCCACTGCAATGTGAAATAAAAAAATGGATGTTAGCAATAAAGTCAAAACCAAGATTGTGGAAAAAAAAGAAATCAAAGAAAAGATGCCAACGAATGCTGAGGACGAAAATGTCCTGACCGTGGAATTTTAAGTAGTAGTGAGGATGCTGGTCAATTACCCACCAACTTCTGGCAAGAAACAATACAGCAGTCTTTCTACACCATGACTGATGTAATATGCTGTAACATATCTGTTCACATGCAGTGTGCATGTGTGTTTTAGCTCTGATTTCATGTGCCACTGTGATATTAATTACAGGAGAGGTGCATTGTTTTCATAGTGTGTGGCATGGCAGTAAAATGAATGCTTCCATATAAAAGGAACTTTGTGGTTTAAAGCATTTCATACATTCGAAAGATGTTGAACTCTTTAAATAAACAGCAGCTCATTAAGAGTGCAATTAACTTTCTATAAAGTTGAACATGCTGACACCTTGTTCAAATTCTTAATTTCTCAGCTTTTTCCATGACAGTGGAAGGGAAAATGCATTAAATTTAACGACCTTGTGTGCATTTGTTTTTTTTCCACAGTTTTCAAATTCTGTTATAAACTGGTCATGCACAGGAAGAAGACGTAACAAGTCTGTACATGCCATCTCAGATCATTTTAGTAACACTTTTAGAACAGCGTTTTGAAATACACTAGTTAATTTAGGTTTGTCAACCAGATATCAGTTTCAAAACCCAGACTATCCTAAAATGGTATATGCAATACAAATTTAATTTAAACTAGGACCAGCTATAACCTAAACCAGCTATGTTCTACTAAAGCAAATCCTTTTGATTTCAAAACCCATTACTTTTCTAAATTCTAGTTAACATTATAGCTTCAACTCACGTCACACAAAGCACCATATGCGCCAAACTTTAAAAGTTAATTACACCCTCAGTTTTACAGACACTAAAACAGGGCTTTAAATTCGCACGAGACTACAAGTGTTCAGCAGTCAAGAAACTACCAGCAATCCTTTAATCGTCCCCAGGAATGTTTTGAGTCAAATACAAGAGCTAAAAGTCTTTTCATTTGCAAATGAAGTGAAACAATCGAAAAGAAATGCATGCAACAGTACTCGTACATAAGAAGTGAACTCACCCCATCCTTAACAGGCGATGTCAACCAACCCAACTCAGCTCCCGATGCCACCATATCCAATAACACCTCTGTGACAATAACGCAAAATTTGCATTTATGACATGTTTCTTAAAAATAGAGAGCAATTTATAAAGCTATATTAACTAGATTACACACAAAATACACATGGTTCATACAAAACAATAAATTAGTAAATGTAAGCTATGTTACTACTGATAATAAAACATTCCGTCAGTCATAATAAAAAAGCAAACGTCCCGTGTTGCAAAGTCGCCAGGTTAATTATTTGTAGTAGCTAGGGAAATTGCGCACTTCGCTTACTAGAAATTAGCTTTTTTACTTGATTTAAATTCGAAAGGTCTTGTTTTAATTAATTGAGAGAATTTAGCCAATTTTAAGTTGTATAATGTGTTTAGTAAACATTTTTGACAATTTCAACATTTATAAAAAGTAGGCTGGTACAAATTAAAATCCCCAATTAATCGCACCGGTTAGACTACGTTCAAACTCGTTAACATTTAAAACACTTAACATTTGTACTCACAAAAATGTATTTAATAACAACATGAGAATTAAACATCGTTTGCGCATTTGTGTTTTCTTTAAATAGCCTAGTCTAAACCATGCGAGTCAACCTGAGTGAGAAAGTTTTAGAAAGTCTCTCAGAGTATAAACCGTACCACCTACCTTCCTTTTTCTGAAGAGAAATAAATACAAAGTTCATAAATACATTGACAAATAATACACGCTTAATCCGTCTGTAATCCATGTTGTGCTCGGAGTGGACAGTGATGTTTGCTGCTCCACGCTCAATCCAGTTGCTGTTCAATCCAGTTGCGCTCTCGACAGCCTCATTGAGAAGCGCGGCGCGTCATCAACCCCGCCCCTCGGAATGTGATCGATGTCTTTATAGGAAGGAGGGGTGGCTGCCTGGCTGTGGGCATTCACATGTATGAGGTTTGTCCCAGGACCCCGCCTCCGACCTTCCTTTCAGCCTGGGACTTACCTGTGAAATTTAGTGGAGCAAAAGTGTACATTTTTTAAGCGTCAAATAACCAAATAACCACTTGAACAAGGATTTTGCAGTGTTGTATGTATCTTCGTTATCTCAGTTTTATCAATTTAAATATTTTGAGTTAGTATTTAATATTAAATTTAATAAATAACTAAATAACAATAATAATAGAAATAATAATAATAAATAAATTCCAAAATATGTAAATGTATGTTTTATTTTATTTTTTACAATTATTTTATTTATGAATTTTATGGCAAATTACAGAAAAAAGACAAAAACAAGTTTAGATAGTATCAATTCAAGCAAATACAATGAAATAAAATAGGGGGAAAAAACTTTCTAACAAATAAAAAGATAAATCATAATGTGGCTTAACAAAAGCTACAATTGTACAACAAATAAATGAATGAATGAATGAATGAATGAATGAATGAATGAATGAATGAATGAATGAATGAAACATGTTCTTGGATAGAGTTCCTAAATGGGTCCCCAATTTTCTTAAACTGGTTAGATGAACCTCTAAACCAGAGATGCCCAAAGAAGGTGCATGGGCCAGGGTTAGCCCATTTTAACCTTTAATTTGACCCACCATCCCATTTGAGAGGATAGTGAGTATGATGGAGCAGATTGAGGTGAATGCCTTTAACACAGAGATCATCATTTCTAATTTGACGTAACCTTTTTTCTTAGTTTTATTGCTGAGCTACAAAAAAGCAAACTGAATTTAAATGTTTCCATTAAATGTAAATGAATCAGATATTTTTTTAATGTAATAATTTTCACTCGATAGATAGAGGATGCAGAGTATCAGAAAGGAAATCAAGGCAAAAAGCTAGTGTAAGTCGGGTATAAATAAGATTTTTATGTTTTTACTGTAATACGTTTATTATAAAATCTAATAAAAATTACTGTATTAGTTAATAAAAAGCAATGTTTTCTAGTAATTTTTTAATAAAAATTAAATATTATATTAAATAAATATTAAATAAATAAAAAAATTGCCCATGGTAAATTACCCCACCTATATTAACCTTCAGCCCACTAGCCTCAATCAAGTTTGGTTTTTGGCCCTTCATAAGAAAAATTTTGGGCACCCCTGCTCTAGACAGTCTATTTTTGTTCCAACTTAAGGAAAAAGAGGACATCACAGATTCACTGTGTTGGGGCTAAAATGTGTAAATTTAATTTCATAAAACAAGTTATTCTAGAACTTAAAGCTGATTGTTGAAAAGCTGTATTTTATTTGGAATAAAGCAATGACTGGAATGACTGGGAATAGTGGTTGAAACATAAAGAACATAAAAAGTAAACTGTAGCCTTATTATGTGTACAGTATACAGCAAACATTTGATATGCCTATGTATAATATCTTATTGATTGTTTTTAATATTGTTTATTTATCTGAATTGTTAAAATTGTACATTACTATTAAACAAAGTGAAAATACTAATTTATAATAAAAATGCTAAGGCCACTTCATTAACAATCAATACAGTGAAAACACTCCCACGTATTTATGTATTTAGGAAAAAACTGTTGCTATTTAATTGAATATGATTGCCAGTACAGTGTCATCAACCTTTAATTTTGAGACTACACCCTTCCCCCGGAGAGATAATCAGATGTATGTGTGTGTGTGCCTGTGTGAGAAAATATCATATAACGTGTTTAAAAACTAAATGACACAGTACATGAGAAACTCTGTGTTTTATTTGAATATCATCAGATGAAGCAGGGCTCATACTACACATCAGCTTTTGTTCAGGACCTGTGTTTTTGTGAGGTTCTTCCCAGATTATCTGGTAATGTGAGGCTTTTGTAGATTGAATCTTAAACCTCACCGCAATCATCATGAAAACACATTAGGATCATATTTAAAATGTAAATAAGTCAGGAAGGTCAGTACGTGTCAATTGGATAGGGGAGATAAAGAAACCACATAGACATTTATGTCAAACTCCAGACATGTTGATGTGTTCACACACACACACACACACACACACACACACACACACACACACACGAAAATCTTCAAATTTCTGAAAAAATTGGATATAACCGTTCAGAGATGAGGATGTATATTATTTATACTGTACATTACAGGTTTTAGGCACGGTGGCGCAGTGGGTAGCGCAGTCACCTCACAGCAAGAAGGTTGCTGGCTCGAGTCCCGGCTGGGTCAGCTGGCATTTCTGTGTGGAGTTTGCATGTTCTCCCCATGTCGCATGGGTTTCCTCCGGGTGCTTCGGTTTCCCCCAAGACATGTGGTACAGGTGTACGAGTGAGTTTGAGTGTGAATGGGTGTTTTCCAGTGTTGGGTTGCAGCTGGTTGGGCATCCGCTACATAAAACATATGCTGGATAAGTTGGTGATTTATTCCGCTGTGGTGACCTCTGATTAATAAAGGGACTAAGCCGAAAGAAAATAAATGAATGAATGAATTACAGGTTTTAAACAACAATTAAGTTTGAATGTGTTTGCTAATATCAGCTTGTTGAATTTGTTGATTGAGTTGTTTATTAACTTAAACGTAAACACTTCACAGCTAATAGAAACACCCACTATTGATACATCCAGGAATATTTATCTATAATAGAAACTGCTAACTGATAATTGACAACAATACAACTGCCTATTTAAAGTGATAGTTTACCCAAAAATTTTGCCATCATTTACTCTTTCTCCACTTGTTCCAAACCTGTTTGAGCTTTTCTTGTGTTGAACACAAAGGAAGATATACTGAAGAATGTTGGAACAAAACACGATTGACTTCTATTGTAATATTTTGCTGCAACAATGGATGTAAATGGCTGCTTTTTTCCTTCATAACATTCTTCATAATATCTACAGTAAAAATAAAGACATAAAAGGTTAGAAACATTTAAGCGCGAGTGGGGAAACAGCCATTTTTAACCGCAAAGTATCAAAACAAGTACCACATTCATTCGCAATAAGCTAATGGTGTTTACTGTTTTCTTGAAGAACTAAAGAATATAACGACTTTTTCCCATTTAAATTCTTCTATTGTGCACTCAAAACTTATGTTTTATTCAAACTACTCTTTCAAAATGAGCTGAAACAATACAATTCTTCATTTTTAGGACAACTTAATGGTTTTATGTTCAATCCACTTAAATTTTTAAAAACTAATCAGTTTAAGTTTAAGTGAAGTTTAAAGTCTTTCATGTTGTCCCAATACAAATAGATTGCGTGGAACCCAGCATCTTTTACAGATTTAGGATTTTTATATAGTATATACATTTAAATATATTCACAATATAAAATAGCTTTTTATACATTATTGCTCAAACATTAAAATATATATATATATAGTTTCATTTAGATTATTTAATTTTTTATTATGGTATTTATTGTATGTGTGATGCTAATAAAACGTTGACTATTAAGATGCTGTCTGGCAAAGAAATGTATCAACTGTAATCAGAACTTGAATACAGGACTTAAATCTTGACAAAAGAGTCCCATAGCAACTCTCAGGAATTTTGGAGTCAAGCTCCTTGTGTTTGAAACCCTACTTAACTGCTCCACTGATAGCCACACGGTGCAGTCACCAACAAAAAGTGCACCCGTGAAAGGGTTTACTTGACAGAGAAAATTTTACGACAGTCTCCCCACTGTAACTGCATTTAGATAAAAACAGAAGATATTTTTAGTGTATAACTGATACATTAATTTTAAACTTGCTTAAACTCTTCAACAAAGGTTTGATTTCGAAACACTCTTGAATTTTGTTTGCTGAGCTGCTCTGCTTTTCTCAAAATATCCACACCTCTGACGACAGTGTATCCACAAGGTCTGTCACACCAGCGGCTGCTCCCAACATTTCAGAGATTTTTTTGGTTAACAATGCCATCTCTTTAACTTCCCCACACCGCTATTCTCACCTCACTCCCCTTTTTTCCACACATGCATATCAACCTGGGTGACTAATCTGAGAAAGAAAAAGCACTAAGAACGTCCCTAAAATTTTTTAATGATATACAGTTGAAGTCAGAATTTTTAGCCTCCATTTGATTTTTTTTCTTTTTAAAATATTTTTCAAACAAAGTTTAACAAAGCAAGAAAATTTTCACAGTATGTCTGATAATATTTGTTTCTGGTAGAAGTTTTATTTGTTTTGTTTTGGGTAGAATAGAAACAGTTTTTAGTTTAAAAAAAACATTTTAAAGTCAAATTTATTAGCCTCTTTGCGCTATATACTTATATATATATATATATATATATATATATATATATATATATATATATATATATATATATATATACATACACTGCGCTATATAGTCTACAGAACAAACCGTCATACAATAACTTGCCTAATTACCCTCACCTGCCAAGTGCCTGCTGTATAGAAGTGTCTTGAAAAATATCTAGTCAAATATTATTTACTTTCATCAGATAAAATAAATCAGTTATTAGAAGTGGGTTAGTAAAAGTATTGTTTAAAAATGTGTTGAAAAAATCTTTCAGTGAAACAGAAATTGGGGAAAAAAATAAACAGGGGGCTAATAATTTTGACTTCAACAGTACAATAAAAGTCAGGTAATTAAATTAAAAGCACACTATATCAGATTTTAATCTGTTTTTAATCTTTTTCATTTGTTCATTGTTGTTCTTATTTTCTTATGCTTGTTTCTTTCATTCTTGTTTATGTAAAGTAATTATATATAAACTAGCCTTGCTTTTCCCAAATTGTACTTAAAAAGGAGTGTCTTTATGAATAATGATATAATAATTTTCTAGCATTTGTGACCCTGGACAATAAAACTAATGTTAAATGTTCAATTTTGGAAATTTAGATTAGTATATCTGTTAGCTGAATAAATAATCATTATACTGATATTTGTTTTGTTAGGATAGAACAATATTTGAAATCCTTTTAAATCCTTTTTGGCCAGCTTGCTTCAACATGTCCCGAAAAATTAAGTATTAATGGGATGGTCCACCCAAAAACGTTCCATGGAGAACTTTCATAGTATGTTTTGTGGTTACTATGATGGATGTGCTTTCCAGCATTCCTCACAATATCTTGCTTTGTGTTGAACAGAAGAAAGAAATGCATAAAAGTTTAGAACCACTTGATGATGAGTACAGTAAATGGTGAGGAAATGTACATTTTTGGGTGAACTATGTCTTTGAGAGTTTGTTTAAGTGGCTTTTTGAACACATTCAACCACATGAGCATCTAAAACCTAAAATCTGATCGTATATATTTCAACTACTTTTAGAAGCTCTGAAATTGAGATTCTGAAATGTAAAGCACTTTAAGGTGTCAATAACATCGTAAATCTGTAAACCTAGCAGTCTTGAGTAGTTTGAGATTGGGCTGTTTTGAAAGTGTGGGGGAGTGCTGTTGAAGGACAGGTGGTATTCGACTCAACAGCAGAGAAGCAAACAGCAGGTCCATTGTTAGCAGCCCATCAACATACAGCAGCAAGTGTTGCTCAAAGACGCATGTGTGAGCTAATGTATATCTCATTCAATCACTTCCGTGAAACCACTGAGACTTCCTGCTCCTAAAGGCACAGTTCACCCTATCATGAAAATTCTGACATCCTTTACTCACCCTCATGCTCTCTCAAACCTGCAGGACCTTCTTTCTTCTGTGGAAAACAAAAGAAGCTCATTTTACAGACCATAGATATGGATATCTTTGAAAAATGGGGATGTGCAAATGATGACATACATAACTTTAAAGTAAATTGTTTATGGGACCATAGAAATTATTGTTAATTAAGTTAAAACCAAATTGAATCAAACTACTTATATTGCCACATCATCAGCATCCCGTGTGCTAGGATGAGTAAAAAGCTTAAGTGCTGGCTCCAGACAGTGCAACATACTCCAAGATAAAAACCAAAATACTATTCGCAACGTTGACAGTAATGTGAAAGACACACATTACACACATGTAGGCACAGATAGACAGGTACACAGTCAAAAAAAGTGTACACATAGTTTGACTGTTGGAAAATTATTGTAGGCAATATTGTTTTAAGTAAGGATTTGCTTAAAGTACAGTGCATGCTACATCTTGATGGTATGCAGTGAAGGGTATGTAAAGAGTTTGTGTGAGGTGTGTTAAGTGTTCATCAGCCTGATAGTCTGTGGGAAGAAGACCATAACTTTTTATCATAATATATATTTTTAGACTTTTTTTAAATTATCATCTTAATCTTGTAGCCAAGGCAATATTTCAAATTAGTGTGTAGTTGAAGTAATAAAAAAACTAAAAGCAATATTATTTTTAAATATGGAGAAATAATTTTTTAAATAATTTATTTTAAAAAAAGTAAAATAGAAAACAGAATATATTATAATGTTAGAAAATATTTATATACACATACACACATTCATTGTGATATATATATATATATATATATATATATATATATATATATACACACACACACACACACACACACACACACATAGTATTACAAAATACAATAAAATTATATATATATATATATATATATATATATATATATATATATATATATATATATATATATAATGCCTAATATTTCATAAATATCTAATATCTAACAGAAAATAAATGTTATTAGTGTCATCAAATTACAATGCATATAAACATAATATACACAAATATTGGTAAATAATAACACAGTAAAATTACAATATTTAATAAAAACGTTTTATACAAAAAACTGTATCTTTCTTAATAGTTATGAAAAGAGCAACACAGCAAAATTACAATATTTTGAAGAACAATTAAATAATAACAGAACATCTAAAATGTTAACTTATATATTTTGTAATATGATAGAAAATACGATAATTAATATGTAATTTTTTTTGCAATATTTAGCTTGAATTTAGTTGTATTAACTTTTATTTTCTAAATATATTTGGTGACTAAAATATTTTTTTAATAAATATGTCTGTTTAATAAACGCATCAAAATACATTGCCTCTATTCACTGAGAAATGGATAAAAATATTCATTTTCAAAATGGGCTGTACTCAATTATGCTGAGCACGGTACACACATATATATATATATATATATGTTTTATTTTTATTATTACTATTAATATGCATTATTGATACATTTTTCATTAAAAAGGCTAAAAATAATAACTATAGCAACCACACAAAAATAACACTGTCAGGAACATCTAAAGTAATAAAATATTAAAACTAAAAGCTCACTTAATACTCCATTCAGTCCACTGAAACTGACAATGAATAGGGTGTGAATTTTATACAGCCTTCAGTTTGTTATGGTAACGACCGAATCTATATTGACACACTGTATGTAATCACATGATAAGAATCGTTACCAGTTAAATTAGCAAACCAGGTCAAAAGTTCAAAAAGATGATTTGTTATTGCTCCAAAAAAAGTAGTTGGTAGAATATTCACTTCCTTCTCGGTCAGAGGTCACTCCACTGTAAGATCACAGATTATGGGGAACAATTCAGAAAGACGCTCAGAGCAGAAGACCACACACATCTGAGCCACATTAAAGGGGCTAAACAGGGGTTTCGCTTGGGAAGCATTGCCACAGAAAGTTTATGAAGCGATTTTAGCGATAACATGCGTGATCATAAAACTGAGAACATGAATGAGAACTACTAGAGGGACTTTAACCATTAGGTGTGGCCACGCTTGCCATTATCGATTGACAGAATAGGTAGAGACATCAGTGATTAGTCTATATTTGTTTGGTTGAACAAGATAGTGAGTCGTTACTAGTATCTACAGTGCATATATACCCTTTAAATATAGTTTCAGCGTCTCATTTGAGACTGTAGCGCATGTGGTTGCAGATGGAGATAATGATGGGAATGGAGGAGATGCCACTGCGGCCCTAACCCTAAAATTACTGCAAGACTGTGTGGTCGGTAAAAAGAGACATAAAGAGAAATTCCTCTCCACTGACCGATTTTCCAATGCTTCAGCATCTCTGAAATGCAAGCCGTTGAAGAGGGCAGGAGACAGGGTCTTCACTGTTTTTTCTTTCAGATCACAATTTCTTAGAATAGACAGAAAGAGAGTCACAACTGTTTAATCATGATAATGAAATTTGTATACATGGCATATTGGGCAAATCAGGTTAAATGAAAGCAATAAGGCATGCAAACTTGTGCATTACATTGATTTTGCAACGAGCAGAAACATAACTGAAACAGACTCAAGTGGAATGTTAGTTTTTATGAATTAAAGCCATGGAGAAAAAAGAAGAAACAGTTGAAAATGCCCAGATTCTCAGCATTTACTGAATTTATTAGGTTTGGGTGAATATTTGGTTTATTTTATATTACCTAACAAAATACCTTTTTTCGATGAATTATCTGTTGAACTGCATCCCATTCACAAATACTGCAGAAGACCTATTGGAACCCACATGGACCCAAGATTCTAAAGGAAAAATCATGGTTTGAGGTTACATTCAGTATGGCGAATGCGAAAGATCTGCAGATTGGATGGCAACATCAACAGCCTGAAGTATCAAAACATTTGTGCTAACCATTACATTACAAACCACAGGAGAGGGCAAATTCTTCAGCAGGATAGCACTCCTTGTACTTCAGCCTCCACATCAAGGTTCTAAAAAATAAAAAAGGTCAAGGTGCTCTAGGATTGGCCAGCCCAGTCACCAGACATAAACATTATTGAGCATGTCTGGGGTAAGATGAAGGGGAAGGCATTGAAGAGGAATCCAAATAATACTGATAAACTCTGGGAGTCCTGCAAGAACGCTTTCTTTGCAATCCCAGATGACTTTATTAATAAGTTATTTAAGTCATTGGAGAGATGTATGATGCAGTCCTCCAAGCTCACGGGAGTCATACATAATATTAATTCTTTTTCCACTGCACCACGACTTTATATTCTATACTGCACATTATTTCTGTAAAGTGACAAGACTTTTGTCTAAGCACAGGCAGACCTTACTGTCCTAAATGATTAATTTAAAATCAAGGCATGATCATATTTTATTTTGGTAAAATAAACATAATCTAGAGGCCTTTGCCTTTCATATTAGTCACTTCTAATACCAAATAATCAACTAGAAGTCAAGTTATTATTTGTTGTTACTAAAACTTGGATAGGCAACAAGACTTTTATCAGGTAGTGTATAAAGGTGTGATAACATTTCGTGCAAATTCCAAACCAAATATTGAATTAGAGCTTGTTTTTTTACAGAAAAATTATAATTAGTCAGATGTTGTTGATTTAGAATTATGCCACTGAATATTGATTTAACTCTTGTGATGTTAAAGGGTTAGTTCGCTGAAAAATGACAATCATAATTACTCACCTTCATGTTGTTCCAAAACTCAGAGATCTTAGTTTGTTTATAAGAATACTTTGTGAGCACATGGAACAAAAATAACGCTGTAATCCGTTAGTGACTTCTCAGTGCAAGTATGTTGCAACTTCCTCTGTTTGAAACAATGCACAGGCACTTACAAGGAAATATATCAGTGGTGTGCCCTATACTGACACTAAGAAGAAGAAACTGTTGATTAAAAGTCATTATTTTTGTTTAATGTTGGCACAAAAATTCTCATAACTTGGTAATATTCTGATTATAACACTAAAGACTGAATGATTTTTGGTAGACTTCACCTAAAATATCTTAATTTATATTCTGAACGCAAACAAAGGTCTCAGAGATTTTGAATAACACGATGCTGAACAATAAATAACATAATTTTCATTTTTAGATGAACTAATACTTTAAAACATTTGTATTGTGTTGTCTAAAAATTGGAGTAAACTTGTTTACAAAGGTTCGGTAGCGGAACCACACCCCACTTTGTCTTCTTAACCAATCACCTGCCTTGATGTTTCTAGTATTCATAGAAAGAGCTTTATTAGCTGATTCAGGTGTGTTTAATTTGGGTTGGAAGTAAAATAGGCAGAAGACCGGCCGTCCAGGACTGGGTTTAAACACCCCTGTATTACAGAGATGATACCCCAACTCTGGCCATCATCGTAGGATGACCAAACAAACTACCAACCTGTTCACTGTTTATCCTCTTACTTCCCTTACCCTTTCTCCCACTGTTCCCTCACCCTTTAATTCCTACAATAAATAAATTAAGTGAAATAAATTAAATAAATGAAGTGTATAACCATGTCTAGAAACATGACTTGTTTTAACCAAAAAAATAAATAAATAAATAAATTTAACTCAAACATTAGAATTTATTTGTAATATATTTTGAATATTCTTTATCTTTTGTGCTCCACAGAATAAAGACATACATCTTTGAAAAAAATTCATGACAGAATTTTAACTCTTGGGTGAACTATCCCTTTAATAGAATAGAAAGTGCTGTCAAATATAGTCCCTTTCCATCTTCAGATACGTGCTTTGCAATACGAATTTAGAGTCAGAACTCAAAGTTTCACAATGCAGTACAGTTACAGCAGATAATCTGATGCAACATTCCTGCAGATTATAGCAATTTTAATTCTTGTGCTCGCTACCATAAATCTCATTTATCATTTCACTGACACACCCCAACACAAACAGACCAAAGAGTCGAGAGCGGCAGTGAAATGAGCAGCCACTGATAGCTGGGCAATCATGTGATCAGACTACATAAAGCAGCGCACATATTCACTTGAATGAATAAATGCTCTCTGGGCACCAAGGGCCTTTATAACAACATTCCAATGCTCTGACTTGGAACACAACAATATACCTCCTGTTCAATTAGATATGCTCAAGGCTCAGTTAACACAAGACCAGCAAAAGGGATGTTCTAGATGTTCATTGGAGGTGAATGACCTTGTCAATGGGGAATTTATCCACCAACAAATTTATCTATGCAAGGAAACGGCTTAAAGGGAAAGCTCAGCTAAAAATACAAAATGTGCTGTTAATTTTCTCACCCTGAGGTCATTCAAGTAAAGGAGACTTTCATCTCCAGCAAAACGTTAAAGAAGATTATTTTAGCTGAAATTGTGCTCCTTCGTGATTCATAAAATGCAAAGCTACAGGCCTTTTGAAATATACAGGGAAAACAATATTAACATGCAAGACTCCTGACAATATATTGAGGTCTTATGAAGCTAAATGAATGTTGTGCAACACTGTAAGAAATGCAGGGTTCCACACAATTCATTCATCTTATCCCATGACAGTACAAATTTAAGGAGATTGAACATAAAACGATTAAGTCGTCCCAAAAAAATATCAAGAATTGTGTTGTTTCAGCTCATTTTAAATAAGTGAACCCAGGCTTATTACGGATATGTACCCAGGTCTACATTTCTGTGGACATTGTATTATGTAATTGGAGGTGCGTCTGCTTGGAGCTTTTGCAAATCCACCAGATGCTGCTGTGCACACTTTTTGATGACCTCTAATTTCTCTTGCGCATACTCTTCTTACAAAAATCCACCAGAGGGCGCAATAATCTCTTCAGCCAACCAGGCCAGCTTGCTGACGACTGACTGCCTTCACCCTAAAGGGGGCGAGAGCGTCAAAGTTCAATCTGGCTGCCCTGGCGACAATGCTGTCTGCCTTCACAGCAACAGCGTCAACATTTGCTACATTACATCACTATCTTGTATTTAAAAAGGACTTTGCAGCACATCAGCAAACCACTTACATTCCCATAAAAAAACATACTTTCTAGCGTGAAAATATTGCACGGCCTTTATCAAATTCATTTAAATATGAAAGATCAAGTTGCTGTGTGTGCTTTGGCTTAGCTCTACTTATCCATTATGTCCATATGTCTGAAATACTCTGATGCAGCAATACTGTTTTGTACTGTACATGAGATTTTTTAAAAAGCATATGTAACATTAGTGCACATCAGTAACTCGCCAGTAACTTTAAAGTCCCTGTAAGAAAACATTGTAAATTACAGGAAATCCGGTTACCGCAATATTCAAAATCTTGGGAACAACTGTGGTCAGAACCAAAGTTCACAGGACTATGTTACTCAGGACTCTTTTCAAGCGGTGGACTTCTACTTTCTTATTGTTTGCCGCCGAACTGCGTCATATCTCAGTACCATAAAGTTAACTTGATTTAAACTTTTCTTATTGCTCACACTGGCAAAGACATGCCCCAGCGCTTCTTTCTGCTTATCGCCGCCGGCTCCCACTGAAAATGGATGACTTCCGGTTACTTTAATGCTCTCGCCGCTTTCGGTGTAAATATAGTGACTGACCGACTAACCCACACACCCCCATCGCTAAACCCAACCAATAGTGTTTTCAAAAGCAATCTAAAAAATGAAAAGCAGTCGTGGCCGTGTAATTTCACCACATTTTAGCCTGTTGCTTCTTTCTTTCTATATTTTGCTTTACCTGATTTCTGGAACAGTTCTTCGCCAAACTCGAACCCCCTTGTCTCGGTTAGCTCGTCCATCTTCTGAAGTCCATCGCAAACTGGTAACACTGGAAAAGCCGTCCATACGGTGGTAAGCAGTCAGCTGGTAGCACTAAAAGGAACAGAAGCTGTCATCAGCGTCATACTGCCCCATGAAATGCAGCCATACGTACATCTGGCTACATAATTCGCGAAATGTAGATAGAGGTACGTATCCACAGTGAGCTTGTTGCAACCAGTAGTTTGAACAAGCAGCAAAAATATTTTTTTGGAGTGAAGAAATGGAGCATTATACACAATTATATGTATAGTTACAAGATTCCTAGAATTGGATATTGTTTGGTGTTGTATTACTATATCAATTACAAATCTACACTTTAAAATCCTATCATTGCCTAAACCAGATGTGGGCAAACTCACAGTTTAGCTCCAACTCTAATCAAACACACTTGCTTATAGATTTCTAGTGATCTTGAAGACACTGATTAGCATGTTCAGGTGTGTTTGATTAGTGTTGCAGCTAAACTATGCAGGACACCGGCCCTCCAAGACCAGGTTTGCCACCCCTGGCCTAAACAGTACATAAACCAAAATTTTAACACAATTGTCTCAAACTCAATTCCTGCAGGGCTGCAACTCTGCATAGTTCAGCTCACACCACCGACTCACACCTTGCTTAATAGTCTCTAGTAGTCTTGAACACCTTGATTAGTTGGATCAGCTGTGTTTAATTACGGTTGGAGCAAAACTGTGCAGAGCTGCGGCCCTCCAAGAATCAAGTATGAGACCTAAGCTTTAAAAAAACGTATTGGTTGGGTGATGGGGTTGGCACAAATAGCATTGATGCCGTTAAAGAATGGCTTAAAAATCTTTACATTTACGATCTGTGATTGAAACAGGAAAAAGGAGGACTAAATCACTTATGACAACTTATCATTATATCACTGAGGCCGAGAAAAGAACACAATGCCACAGACAAAGGCCACAAATGCTGCTAACATTAGCTTTCTGTGATTGGTCTGAATCGGTCACTGATAGCACTATGGGTAGAGTGCTGACATATAGTTCCACTCTCATTCCAACGATGTCTTCAATTATACTGTCCTATCACAATAAAAGCAAAAAATGTAAAAAAAAAAAAAACAAAACAAAAAAAACAAATACTCTATGTGTTTTAGATAGCATGTAATGCCGAATTAGTGTACACTTAACTCGTAGTTCCTACTGTACTGGATTAGGCTCTGCTCTGAACCAGGAGCTAAATTGCCAATATTCAGCCCCTATATTGTGTGACCGAAATTTCATGCTTCAGGCTGTATAGGACATTAAAGATAAAGTGAATTAAAGAAGTAAGTAATTCTTGCACCGATCACTCGTTTCACTTCCTTAACAGTTTGTCAGGAATCATGGGAATTAAATTAGTTTTCCTTATATATGATTTTTCAGTTCAATAGTTAGCAGTCTTAGAGGTTACTGCCATAGTTGTAGGTACTAATGTGCTTAGCGAGACTAGACTTACTCTTTTAGGAGATACTACACTACTTGATCAACAAAGCACAAATTTGAGATTTGTAAAGTGTATAACTTTGAGATGGAAGGACTATGTTCCACTTCCATGTTGATCTATTTAGATTATTCTGTACTTGGAAAACCCAATAAACATGTTAAAAAAAGTTTTGGTGTTGACTTGCATTTATGAATAAGTCATAGTTGCAGCTAAAAAAAGTTTTTAATATTTTACTGAAGACTCCTTGATGGCCTGAGAATGAATAAATCAGCAGAATATATTTCATTTTTCAGTGAACGATCGCTTTATTAATCCTCTCTGAGTAATATCCAGAGAGTTCAAATAACCACAAATGCCATTTGCCTCACTCAATATATATTTGGCATAAATCACATCAGGGCTCACTTACTGTATTAATGACAGTCTTGCTGAATGGCCACCTGTTGATTCAGAGCTCACGACCCACCCAACATTGAGTGTGTTCAGTCATGCGTCATATCAGATGAGCCTGGCAGCAGCAGGAAGAGACCAGAGCAGCAAATAATATGCACGGGTTTGTGTGTCCAGACTGCGTGATTGAATTCTGTGCAAGAGCGTTTGTGTGCACTTGTGGTGGGCTAAGTACTTAACGGCTTCACTGCGCTGTATTGAGTAAGCAGTAGGCAATAAGGCACCTGTTCCAGCCGTCTGAGCCCCAGGAGGTTAACATTGGTTTATTGAGGTAGGCATTAGGAACGTCAGGCATGTCATGAGCCCCCCCTCTGAAACCAGCTGACTGGCCCTTCCTTCCTCCCTCACCCTACAAAGGGGCCACGGCCAAGAGAAAGTGGAAGGCAGCTGTGTAAATTACTGACAGAGAGGGGGGAAACTCATAAAGTAGTGGTATCACATAAGGAAAAGGAGGACAGAGGAGGATCAAAGAGGAGATTAGTCAAAAACAAGATAAAAAGGATTACAACATATGGAAATGTGTTATTCGCTTGATAAGAACGAGGGACACTACATCATTTCTTGAAGCTCTAGGATGATTTGTTGTGTGGTTATGTAGGTCATGGAAGCCTCATTACCAGTGGGGAGATAACAATCGAAACCAATGAGAGACGGTTTGGGTGTAGCACTGAAGAGTGTTGTGTGTCCTGCAAGAGCATGAAACAAAAACTGTCATTCAGAAATATTTTGACTTTTTTTGGAAAATAAATAATGTATTATTATTATATTTTAATCATGAACACTGATATATATTATTGCCCCCTGAAAAACTAAATATAACAACATCCATAATAAAAAGAGAATTAAAAACATGCTAAGTTCTTACACTGTTAAAAAAAATCCTGGTTGCCTTAAATTAAGCTGAATCAAATTAACCGTATGAGTCCATTGAACTTAAATTATGTTATTTTACACCTTAAAAAATTAAGTTAGAACTTAATTTTAATAACTTAAATTAATAAATTTACAATGAACTAAAAACATGCTGTTTTGACTAATTCATCATTTTTACAGTGTAGAAATGGAATATTTCTCTTTCAATTGCTTTAATATTGCTTTGATAAAGTTTTAAAGAATTTTAAACCTTAATAAAAGTATACTTCTAATAGAACCATTTTATTCATCATTTTATTTAAATTGTAAAGTTTCAGTAATTTTATTGTCATTTTTATCAGTTTTTGCTTTTTAAAAAAAGACATACATTTAATTCATTTCTATTGTAGTTTTTTGTTTTGTTTTAGTTTGGTCAGTTTGGATTGAAGACTGTAAAAATAATTAGTTCCTTAAAACAAGTGAGTAAACCTATTCCTTTTAAAACAATTAGTTGACTACTTAAAAAGCGAGTAAACCAGTTGCCTTCAAATTTATAAGTAAATGGAGTATGTGCATAATTATAAAAATATAGTTAAATTAACTTAATTACAACTTACAAAATAAGGTGGTGCAATTAATCTTATCGCAATCGCAAGAGGCTGCGATGACACGCGTATACATATATATATATATCCCTGAATTATTATTATAACAGAGAGAAGATTTTTTTCAACATGTTTATAAATATAATAGTTTTAATAACTCATTTACAATAACCGACTTATTTTATCTTTGCCATGATGACAGTAAATAATATTTTACTAGATATTTTTCAAGACATAGTTATTGTATAACGATAGTTTGTTCTGTAGACTATCGAAAACAAATATAGCTTAAAGGGGCTAATAATATTGACCTTAAAATGTTTTTTTTTTTTTATTAAAAACTGTTTTTATTCTAGCAATAAAACATATAAAACAAAATAATAAAAAAAATAAATCAGATAAGACTTTTTCCAGAAGAAAAAAAAATTATCAGACTTACTGTGAAAATTTCCCTGCTCTTTTAAACATCATTCAGGAAAGCAAAAAAATTTAGAGGGGGGTTAATAATTCTGACTTCAAGAATTGTATATATATTGTCATATAAATATATAAATATATATATAACACCCACAATAAAAAAGAAAACAAACAGGGAAGCATGGACAATTAGGATAATAGCGTCTGCCGCTTCAGAAGCATTAATAGACGACTTAAAGATAAACAGCTTTGATAATATGAGAATATTTTGGTTTCAAAGTCACAGACACAGAACAAAAAAACAGGTAATTTTAAGAGTTGTCGCAGAATTGTTGCCACAGCTTATTGAGCTGAAGCTTGACTACAAAATTAAAATCACATTCGCAATATCTGTCAAAAAAATAAACAAAATAAATAAATAAAAATAAAAGATCTCAACTAGATATTTCCCCAAATCCCACAGCCCTGTTACAAAGGGTTTAATTACTTTAAGTAAAGTCCACATGTCACTTTTAAGGCAATTAATTTACTCACTTCATTAAAATGTAATTAAATAATCACTTTTTATAGTCCAGTCTAAATAATATAAGTTTACAAGAAGATTAAAAAAAAACTTTATGGTTTCAGTTTAACATAACAATAATAGCACTGAATAAATTAATCCATAAACAGCTGACTAAAACAGGTTCATCAAAAAAAAAAAAAAAGTCTGACAGCTGGGTAAACTTGTGAAAGTAAGCTCCTCAATTGTGACAGATAAGTAGTGGTTTGGAATTGCAGGCTGCAAATCATTTCCTCATTTGCTGACAGATGCCACATCTTACGTGGTGCTGTGAATTGGTGACCCATCATCTTCTCATGGGGGCCTTTAGTTGAAGTATACGAGAACATGTCTGTCTCTCTTGGCATGACTTAAACACCACCTTCAGAATGATTCACCAGATGACAGCAGTCCTCTTCCATTTAAACACATTGGCACATGGTGACCATTTACAGATGAAAACGCTCTCTTTCCCTTCAACAACCCCCTACTAAGAAGAATACACAAAAAAACAACAGGTGAACAAAAATACTTAACAGGACTAGTGAAGAACACTGAAATCACTTCATTTCCATCACTGTTTTTAAAGTTGATCTGAGCAGTCCCATAGTGTCCACATTTTCTCAAGTTAGACCACTATAATGTGAACATTATAGTGACACTCTTTTATAAAGGTTCTTTATAGGCATCTGGCTATACGAAGAAACTTTAACATCTGTGGAACCTTTCAGTTCCAAAATACATGCACATATACAGTTGAAGTCAGAATTATTAGCTTTAATTTTTTCCCTTTTTTTAAATTTTTCCCAAATGATGTTTAACAGAGCAAGGACATTTTCACAGGATGTCTGATAATATTTTTTCATCTAGAGAAAATCTTATTTGATTTATTTCGACTAGAATAAAAGCAGCTTTGAATGAATTAAAAACCATTTTAAGTTCAAAATGATAAGCCCCTTTAAGCTATATTTTTGTTGATAGTCCACAGAACAAACCATCGTTATACAATAACTTGCCTATTTACCCTAACCTGCCTAGTTAACCTAATTAACCCAGTTAAGGCTTTAAATGTCACTTTAAGCTGTATAAAAGTGTCTTGAAAAATATCTAGTCAAATATTATTTACTTTCATCATAAAATAAATCAGTTATTAGAAATGAGTCATTATAACTATTGTGTTTAGAAATGTGTTGAAAAAATCTTCTCTCCGTTAAACAGAAAGTGGGGGAAAATATACAAGGGGCAAAAACTCAGGGGGTTAATAATTATGACTTCAACTGTTTTCTGAAGGTCTTAAAATTAACATAATAAAAACAACAAAATCAAGATATAAGCTAAATCTTAATCTTACAATTTAAACTTTTCTTCATCTCACATGACTTTTAAAAAAAAATTTACTGTGTAAAAAATTTACTTTTTTCAAGATAGCGAATATTTCTCATATCAGCATGTTTATATGGGTTCTAACAGCACTCAATGTATTTCCTAAAAGTTCTGACTCATTTTTTTTTACAATTCAAATTGATCTCAAAGTTCTGTTTTATTAACAAAACACAGTTCATAGTATTTCTCACAGTTCTAACTTCTTCTATTGTAAATTTACTATTCTGCTAATTTTAATTATCCATATTTTTGTAAATGTGACTAGTGCATTTTAAATTATGTGTTGCATTTTGCATGTTGCAACTTAAAGAAGTAAAACAAATCATTCAAATAATGAGACATAGTGAAATCTGACTGAGAGGTATGTTTGGCTTTGTGCTGTATTTGATCCATCATGATCAATGTTTTTTACCACTCTTTTAATATAACAAGGATATATATTGGATAAGCTCTTCTGAGATTATTTTATGTGTAGTAATACTCAACATATTCTTAATATTGATCTGAAAAAACTCATCTTGGTTTTCCAGGATTATTCACGGTCGACTGAAAGCAATTTGTTTCATTCTAATTACTTGACACTGATTGTTTACACTTTAATAGAAGTCACACACTTAATGTGCAGCTTTTTCATCATTCTTCAACTTCATGTGTTGCATTTCTGACTTTATATCTTGCAATTCAGAGGGTTTATTAAAGCAGTAAGAAGCCATGGTTTACAGTGAATTAATAACAGCTAAGAAAGAGAATCATGGACTGGGACTAGACATTTTATAACTCAGCATTTTATTGAAATGTTGAAAGTTGAAAAGATGATGAATTAAGATTTGTCAAAAACAATTATTCTGTGACAGAAACGAGTTGCTTGATTCAGAGCTCTGAAAGAATAAAAAAATTAAAAATGGTTTACTCAATTTTACCTTAAAGACCAAAATTAGTATGCTAAATAAGAATGTTTGCAAGTATATAGAGCTGAACAGAGCTTGCCATATTACAGAAGCCGTCTCTTTCTCTCATGAGTGCTTTAGGCAACAGTGCAGTACATGTGACGGTTAAATTGGTGACAGTCCTCTATAGGCTTCTGTATTGCATCTCTTCCACTTGCCTTTTTATGCTCTAGTTCTCTCTGTCTCTCGGCTTGCTCTTACATGTCCCTAAAGTCCCACCTAAACCACAGGTAAATCAGGTGTGTTGGTAGGGTGTGTGTGAGAGACTTGGAACAGGCAAGAACAACTTATGCAATACAAAATGTTGGTTTGTCGGTCTCTATACGTGATTCTTTCAAGACGACACATGCCTTTTGTATTCAAAGAGCAAGTTTCAATTTGAACTTTATCTCTCATGGAAAGTGTATGTATATATTTAGTATATATTAAAATGTAGTATAATAGTTCAATATTTTAATTGCAATTAAATTTATAATTTTTCATTGATGCAAGTTCTGTATATCATCATAAATCATTACACTAAATGACTTTTTAATGTGTTTGCTGTGTATCCAGCCTGATCTCATGAGAAAACATAAGTCAGTTGTATGAAAATGAAAAATTTTAAAAGGCCATGAAATCCCCGTCTTTTGGTTCAAGTCTACCTCAGAATTTTTTCAAAAACTGCTCTGAGATGGGCACGGAGCTTTTCGAGCAGTGGAAGAAGTGAGCGTGGCCAGCAAAGCAGGGGCGAAAGAGGAGAGCGAATAACTGTTGTCAGTTAGCTCACAAAATGAGACACATACAGTGAGATTTTATTTACAAAGTTAAAATGCAAAGAAATAAACAGTAAGTAATTTTATGTCCTGCTACATTTGTTGTTCTAATTTCATAACCACAATTTGTTGGATCATCATAATAATAATGAGCAACCGACGTGTCATCAACCCACTAGCAGATTTGCGCTATGTCACCGATTTTGACAAAAAAAAATATGATGAATTTAGCTGACAAAAGCTCAAAATTAAACAATTTTCCCCACAATTTAAGTTGACAGGTGCTAACGTTGTCTTAACTGATGCTCAACACACAATCTGTTCACATAAAAAAGTACTCCACAGTGTCTCGAAGCTTTAAAAAAGAAGCATGGCACCCAACCCCATCTCTACCCAACCGTCATTGGGTGATAAGCAAATCATACTAAATTGTACGAATTAGATCATAAGAATTCATACGAATTAGCCACTAAACCAAAAAGTTACAATTAAGTTTTATATAAGTATATAAGTTTTCTTTCGATTTTTTGTGTCTGTACAAGCAAGTCTTATTATCCTTTTAATTGGTCAATTTGCCGTAGCCTTTCAATAAACTTTTAAACAATTTAAAAGGCCAAAAATATTATTTTCCAAAAATTAACAAGTCGTCAAAATAAATGCCAGACAGCATATGTAATGAATATCACTCCCCTCAAACTAAATAGCTAGTCAGGTAAATACGCCTACACTAGTCTTACTGTCAAGCACTATGAATAATACATCCTTGCTGGGACCGCATTTATCTTATGTTGTTTCAACAACCTCAACAAGTCAGAAAAAGCTTACTGTCTGGCTTGTGGATTTTCCTTTTCCAAACTCAGTGTAATCCATTGACTTTAATGGATTAGTTTCACAGGGCAACAGATATGCCCAAACGCTGCCTCACCCAAAACCCAGGCATTGTGGGAGTTCTGGGGTTTGTTGAATACATGTGTGCATGAAAAACAAACTCCAAACACACACAATATTCTGCCAAAGCTTAAATCGTTAACACTTGTGGTAGTTTTGATTATCACCGAAATTGCAATTTGTCCCTCCTTTCCTTAAAGCAACTTCTTCTAGGACTCAGACACCAGTGGATATTAAGTGAACTGTAGTCAGTAATTTTGTTGCTCACGCTTATGAACACGTGATGAGCGTGATTCAGTGTCAATTCCTAAGAAATAAAATTACCTTTGTCAGTAAAGAATAACGAACATCCTGACACCCTTCATAACATAAATGTACAGGGTGATTCAAAAGAATACCGCAACTTTGTAAATCTGTATTTAATCAAAGAAACATGATGGAACCTTGGTTAATTAATCAATGTGAAGAGTCCTTAACAAAAAATTTTCATAGAAAAAATAGTTCATAGATGTTCAATATGACCCTCTCCAGACACTTGAGTGACATCAACCTGAAAGTTGTGGTAATCACCCTTTACTTTCTATGTATATCTAAAAGTAGCTAAATGCTAAAGCCAACAACCTTCATAACAATGAACTATGCTATTAAATCCAACAAAAACTGGCCCCATTTATCTCTACCACATTGAATCTTTTTTTTCATATAACAAAATGATGCACAAATCAAGGTCATTATGTGAAAGGGATGTACCGATATGTATCTTTCTGACATCGATAACCAATAACTCTCATGATTTGGAGGTCAATAACTAGGGTCAGATGGAATCTGCGAACATTTTTTGCTATTTCTGCACAGAATTTTGTTACAGATCTGCGGATTTATGCGGAATGATTTTGAGTGTATCATAACTAAAACCTTAAGATATGAACTAAAAATAATACATTTTATCTCTTATTTAATGTTTACAATGCTGGTAAACAAATCAAGTCTCCTATATAATATATCTACTAAAAGACGGAAAATATTACTTTACAAACTGTATTGTAAATGAATTATATGAACGTTTTCATATTAGTCAATAATTATACTAAAATAAATTTAAAAAATGAATAAATATAAATTTAGACACATTTGCAGAAGTAAAACAGAATCAATGATGGACTAAAAATCTGCGGAATTCTGCGCACACAGATTCCGTGTGGGCCTACCCATCACCAATATATTAGTTGATAAATTTAAATATTTCGAAATGTGATTTTTTTTTTTTACAGTAAACAACAGATTTTATTTTAAAAACTTTATAAAAGTTTGAACTGATCTTTTGAACTGAATGGCCTACTCACTTTCAAAATTGCAAGGTGATTATATAGACCTATATTTACTAATTTTACATAAATCATCATGCCAAAAATAAATCATTTCTTTTTCTTCGCAAATTAACATGCAACTTGACTGTTACATAAAAACTATAGGTTAAATTACAAAACAAGTAAAAGCAAGCAACGCATTGATAATAACAAATAATCATATTAGATTACAAACAACCCAACAGGTTGTTTAGCACGTGTGCATCACTGCTATTATGTTTACACATGTAATATTTATCCTGAGGCGATTTAAACCAAAATACACAATGACACTCTATCAAATATATCTACATTGATAAGGAATATGGTTACTTAGTTATTAATGCACAGCAATACCACACAAAGTAAGGCCGGACTTTGAAGCAATAAGCAATGTGAGGAAAGCTCCATTATAGTGCACTGAACAAGTTCGACCCATGCATACACAAGGCAGGCAGTTCTGTACAATTACGTAATCTATCGGCTTAAACATATCGGCTGAATTTTGATATCGGACCAATAACGACAATATTAAAAATAGCATTTATTGGCTGAAAGCGATATGCCACCGATATATCCTTAACATGCGGTGATCAAGTCAAGGCCGTAAATTGGGTTTAATTTGTATTAAAATCAGAATTTTCCTTTAACGTCTGATCACAAAAACCAAACCCAATCTCAGAAAGCACAACTATATTCCGGTCGACATTATACCCTCTTGATCTGATCCCTCCTCTGCCTAATCAGGCCCAAAGAGAAACGTATTTGCAGAGACATATAATTATGCGCAAGGCCCGTCTTTACTTGCATCTGAGATTATATTTCAGCCTCAGAGCAGAGGAGATGATGTCACGAGGAGGTAACCCGTTCGCATGGTTTAAGTCACCGGGTGAATCCTATCGCAGCGTTGATGACCTTTTCCAGTCTTTTTTCTGCGCAAACAGCAAACTGACCCCAGAGCCACCTGATCCAGCTCTAAACACATCCTGGCCATTGTGTTGGCAATGAAAAGAGAAGCAGCATCAAATCATAATACTTTCTTCAGATACTGCCAGTAAGTGAGACACAAACTCAAGTGTATCTTCTAGACATACGTCATCTGCTTGAGCAGTTTTCGCGTGATTCCTCATTGAGGTCTCCTTTTTCCTATGACTAATGCAGAGTTAAAAATGGAACATCGCCCATTCAGGGAGCTTCATTTCAGTTTACCATAACTGAAAGGTCAGAAGGCTCTCATATTCAAACCTTTTTGTTGCTTTGTTTAGAATCAGCTATTCACACTGTAGATGCTTGGCACGAAGCTTTAGTGAGCACCAAAAATCAAAAGAGGTCTGGTTTGAATTTAACATCACGCAAGAGGTTCATATCAGATAAATACAGTATGCCATTGAAGTGAAGTGATTATCTAAATGCAACCTATATTTATGTGATCAAATGTCTAAGAATGATGTAAGAAGAGTCACTTTAAAAGAGAAATACTACACCAAGCGGTTTTATCGTCCAAATGTGTCTTCGGCAGCTTTTCATGTCTGTAAAAGATCATTTTTAAATGATAAGTGATAGTCTTTCAGGACTCAAGACCACCATAACTAACAAAGTAAAAGATGCTATGAAAGGATCCGTTGTTTTCTATAAGACACAAGCCTTTCAGTCCATTTATTGGTGTGTTGTATTTGTGTATCTGTGGTTGACTAGAAATGTTACACTCCTTCAATACAAAAATCTGAAATGTGGTGAAATTACCTACAAATATAGTTTACAGGGTGTTCATGTTTTTTGACTGAATATTGTCCAGCTACTCCATTTATTACAGTAAGTGTGGTAAGTTTTATAACAAATGCCATGGTTAAATTATGGCTGGCGTCCCTACAGAAAAATCCAGCTTAAACCAGCCTAGGCTGATTGGCTGGTTTTAGCTGGTCGACCAGCCTGGTCTTAGAGGGGTTTTGGCCATTTCCAGCCTGGTCTTAGCTGGTATAGGGTATGACCAGCTAAAACCAGCTTGACCAGCCTAGCCAGGCTGGAAATCCAGCAAAAACCAGCTATGTCCAGCTTAAACCAGCTGGTCAGGCTGGAAAATGACCAGCTAAATCCAGCTTGACCAGCCTGACCAGCTAAGACCAGGCTGGAAATGGCTGGAAACCAGCCTGGAAATAGCCAAAACCCCTCTAAAACCAGGCTGGTCAACCTGCTAAAACCAACCAAGCACCCTAGGCTGGTTTAAACTGGATTTTTCAGCAGGGGTAACAGAACCATGATAATCTGTGTTTAACTAATATAACTATGGCTCTTTTTTTATTAAGCCATGGTTAATTTTCCCAAAGGGCAATTGAGCTAATCGTACACGAACACATAAAATCAAATGGCCTTAGGGCTACAAGACCTGCAACATTATTGAAACAAATGTTTGTATCATTATTTACAATATATGTGCAGCGTTGTTTTATTCATCTTCAATGACATTTACGATAAGCTAGGTAGACATGGCTAGGCCAATTTCATTCATTCATTTTCTTTTTAACTTAATCCCTTTATTAATCCGGGGGCGCAACAGCAGAATGAACCGCCAACTTATCCAGCAAATGTTTTATGCAGCGGATGCCCTTCCAGCCGCAACCCATCACTGGGAAACACAAACACACTCATAGACTACGGACAATTTAGCCTACCCAATTCACCTGTACCACATGTCTTTGGACTGTGGAAACCCACGCGAGCACCCGGAGGAAACCCACGCGGACGCAGGGAGAACATGCAAACTCCACACAGAAACGCCAACTGAACCAGCTGAGGCTCGAACCAGCGACCTTCTTGCTGTGAGGCGACAGCACTACCTATTGCGCCACTGCGTCGCCCTAGGCCTATTTTGTTTAAATGAAACATCTCTTACCAATTCCTGGACCTTGATCCTCACTTCAGCCCACTTAACGTACTCGCGATGTTTATTCATCAAACTGTTATCAAATCTGTTGAATTTGTCGTCGTTGTCGAGATACTGATTTGTCTGTTCGTTACACCAACTTAAATACTCCAAACTTCTCTTTTACCAAAGTATGGTCACAGACACAAGAGGGCACTGTTAGCTTCTTAAAGCGTTTTTTTTTTTATTCACGTGGAGCGGTTAAATACTGCCATTTTTAAAATTTAACTCCCATCCCATCTGCTTCTAGTTAAAAGCTGTACAAAACATCTCATTTTCCTGCTAGATAAAGTACTTGTTATGTACTGACGACTACAGAAAACACAACTTCCACCTAAATATGCACTTAGAACAATATGAAGGTAGGACAAATCAACTTTGTTTGGCATTACAGGCAAGAGACATTTTCCACCAACAGTAAAAAAAAAAAAAAAAAATTCAAATGCAATATACCTAATGGTATAATTGTCCGAAACAAACCGCCCCCAATAAATCAACTGAAATACATAAAGTATATCTTTAAAAATGTGTTTACTTTAATTGACCTATCACAAACACTGTTTTATTTAGCTTGCTAGCGCTGTAACTAAAAAACGTATACTTAAAAATTGGAAATCTGAGGAACCCTTTTAAAAAACCTTGTATCAGTAAGCTTGAATCTAGTAACCCTGAGAAAATAATGTATTCTGTCAATCAAAAGCACACAGACTTTGATCATTTTTGGAGCCCATGACACATTACTTCTGTTAGACTTTAATAATTGATTATTTCATATAATAATTGTTATTTTTGCTGTTATTTCCATTTATTTTATGTTATTGTTTTAAGTCAATGTTTTATCACATTTGTAAATGTAATTTATTTGTGCTTTATTTCTGGACATTATTGTTTTTGTTTATTATTAGCCTATCATTAACCATTGCAACTATCTTTGTGTAACATCAAAATGACATATATTTGTATTTGTACTTTTCACTTTTATTATTGTCTTTCTTTTGCTAATTGTTAAAAAAAATCATCCTAATACTCTTTGTTTTCTTACATTCTACATAATGTTATGTATATTTTCAATAAACATGCGTATTAAAATTATATATATAATAAAAAATGTTCTTTAATATAGTAATTGTCTTAGAGTGTATAGAATTATAGTGAATAATTTTTATTTCTCATTATAAATGGCCCCCCTGAGCATACAACCACATGTCATGCATACAGTAAATGCCTATGCAGCCCTGAAGATGAGAGAGTCTGTATTGCTTACCACTGGGAAAAGCATAATGGTCATGTGAAGCAGCTCAAAGCCAGTCACATAATGGCCTCTGGTCTCCCTGTATACCACCAAAGCAACAGTATTAGCCGTTAAGCTATTTTGAATAAAAGTTGTATGCTTGCCTTCAGCATTGGTATTAGCAAGATTCATCTTGTTTTCACTGTCATGTGACCTTTATCATTAAGTAAAGTGCATTACTTATTCCTGTTATATTTCCATTAGGTATTTTTATATATTTTTTTTTCTTTAGGGGTTTTTCACCCTTATTATGACAGGTCAGTAGAGAATTCAGACAGGAAATCTTTGGGAGCAGAGAGAGGGGAAGAATCGGCAAAGGACCCCGAGCCGGGAATCGAACCCGGGTCGCCATGGGCACGTTGGTGCTATATGTCAGCGCGCAGTACCACCAGGCTACTGGCGCTGACTCCATTAGGCATTTTTAAAAGTTAAAAAAAAAGCTCACAAGGTTCTAATGCGTTTCATGAAAATACCAATAAAACTTTATAAGCCATTCAAATGTAACCATTGAAACCAGTACATTTGACTTTGGGATATTTTCCATTAGGGTTTATTGGATTTAACTTATAAACAGAAATTAAAGGGTTCCCTTTTTTGAACCAGGATAATTTATATTTTAACCATTAAAGCCATCACAAACTCTGTGATGGTGTCTTCTGGGATTTCTACAGGTGGCAGGGATATAAGCTACCCATACCATAAGGAGACTTTCTTGATTCTGTAATTTGAAGTGCTTCATTGGAATGAGTGAAACAAAAGGTATTTCAAGAGTTCACACTTAGCTGATTTTTGATTATAAAGCATGTTTGGCATGCTGTCCCGGGAAAGACAGCCCTGAGCTTATGAGATCCTAGAGCTTTGGGCTCCCTCCCATTTGCAGGACGAGAGGGGAGTTTGAGCTTGAGGGGAGTTTGAAGGAAATTCATTAAGGTATCTCAATGAACTCCCCCCCGAGTTATTTCTGGCTAATGACAGATATAGGCTGGATAAGGACAGGTGTACTTGCTAAAAGTATGACTATCACTTGCTAAAAGTATGACTATTTTAAATTTTTTTATTTTTTTGGACTGTGGGAGGAATTCAGAGAATCCGGGGAAATCCCACGCGATCACAGGGAGAACAAGCAAACTGTGAGGCAACAGTGCTAATCACTGGGCCACCATGTCGCCCTTCTGGAAAGGAGGCGGAGTAGGGGTGGGTGGGGGCAGATTCTTCAAGACGAAAATACCAAGACAAGAAACTCTGATCTTGGTATAGTGAATTAGGAATCATCTGATTGAAGAATCAGTCATGAGGTGATGCAAGACCAGTTGAAAACAACCATAAGCAGATGATCCTCTCAAAATTCGATCATAAATAAACTTGACTTTTTATACATTGCATATTTCTTTATATTTAAAAAAAGAATCCTGGCTGTCTTAAATTTTTAAGCTGACTCAAATTAACCTTATGAGTTCATTGAACTTATATTATGTTAAACTGACTCAAAACAGCTTGCATAACTTATAAAATTAAGTTAGAACATGATTAACTCACACTGTACAATGGCCTAAATCATATGCATTCAGGACAAATTGATCATATAATTTTTACAGTGTACATATTATGTACAAAACAGCATGTTAGCCCAGTTTATGTCTGGATTCATAGTATTTAAAAACAGTAGGTGATAAGTACTCACTCATTCAAAGGACACTTTACAATCTCATTAGCTGCAGGAGGTTTATGGAAATACATAAAGCAATTCAACTGGCAATGTGACAGACTATACAGCATATCAATATTATATAGAACGTTTTTTGAAGGTAGTTAAATAAGGGAAAATATCTAATTTAGTACCTACACTGTAAAAAAAATCCAGGTTGCCTTAAAATTTCAAGCTGAATGAAATTAACCTTATGAGTCAATTTAACTTTTATTTTGTTAAATTGACTTAAAACTGCTAGCATAACTTATAACATTAAGTTAGAACATGATTAACTTAGTTTATTAAGTTACAATGAACTAAAAACATATGTTGCCATGACTAATTGATCAAATAATTTTTTACAGTGTACTAAAATCATAGTAATTTGTACAAATTAGCCACTTTTCTGACAATACATAAAATAGTTGCGCTTCATTGTGAGATTGGCCAATAGTTTTAGCTCAAATTGAGGAAAGGTTTTGAACCACTTTTAATATTGACTACTAGATTATATATGCACAGTGCTCAGCATATATGAGTACACCCCTCACAAGTCTCTTATTTAAATTAATATTTTTTGTAGGATGCTTTACAATATTATATTTGTGCATATATTTATTCAGTACTAAAGCCAAATCTGGAGCTAATCTAACAAAATAACGTACAATAATGATTAAAATATTTGTAGCCTTAATGTATATGTTAGGAGAAAATATGAAAGAAAATGTTCAAAAAAAGTAAAAAAAATAAATAAATCAAGCGAAATAAAAATTTATAAAGTTTTGTTGAAATGTTGTAGTTTCAATTTTTTGCGTTATTTTGCATAAATTTACATGTTTTCCTTCCATTTCTAAAGATGTTCTGACTAAAATTTCCAATTTGCATATAGGAGCAAGAGGGGGATAGATGATGCTATGATAGCAGTGACTCATCGTAATAACAAACATTTAGAGGATCCAAGCTCAAATGCACGACTTTTATGTGTTGATTTTAGTTCAGCTTTTAACATGTTGCAGCCACATCTTTTAATTACAAAGCTAAATGATTTTAATGATCATCTATTATTAATTAAATAGTATTGTTCTTTTTTAACCAATCATAGACAGCAGGTTAGTGTTAATGGAACACTATCTGAGCCAAAATGTCTGAGTATGAGAGCTCCGCAGGGTTGTGTTAGCTCACCGGTTTTGTTCACTTTGTATACATATGCATGTAGACGTTCTTATTTTAATAATAACATTATTAAATCCTCAGATGATACTGCCATCTTAGTCTTATTGAATAAGAACAGAGATTTATCAGAATATTTTTCAGAGATTGAAAGATTTGCGAGTTGGTGCGATGATAAGCTTCGAATGTCAGTAAGACAAAAGAAATTATGTTTGACCCTAGAGGAATTGGTGATCATATGCTTGTGACTATCAATACTCAAACCATCACACAGGTCACTTCGTATAAATAGCTTGGTGTGTCCTTAGATAATTCTCTGAAATGAAACATACATGTTGACAATCTCTGCATTAAGCTTCAGCAAAGACTGTATTTTTTTACGACGCATAAGAATTCATGGAGTGGATCAAAAATGTGTATGATCATGTTTTATTTGGTTGTTTTATAAATGAGAAATATCACACAAGTAGCAGTGCGATATGGCTGTATATCGGCACTATCGCACTGCTACAAGTGTGATATTGCATTTATACAATAGTTTGACGGCATAATTGTGTATATAAAACAAAATCAAACATGAAGAGTCTCAAAAACCCTTTTGTATGAGGAACTACTTTCTTCCACGTTGGATTCAAATCATAAGCTGACAGTTAAACAGTTGAGCAAGCATCTTTTAAACTTTAGAACTGTAGTGTCTGCTTTTTGCTAGCTGTATGTGGGCGGAGTAATACACAAAGGGTAAAGAGGCTGTACGGGTGCTGATATTAATTAAATATATCAAGGCTATCAAGACAGAATTGTTGTATAAAGCGTGATAAAGCACGGCATCACAGTCTGGTTAGGCAACTTGTCTGTGCAGCTGAAATCTAAAGTAGTCCGTTTGGTTCCCACTGCTTGGAAAATTATTGGTGTATGAGAACAGATGTCTCTGCAGCATTTGTATTTAGCATTAGGACATGCTAAACAAATAGTTTGAGATGTATCACGTTCTACTTAATGAATATATGTTGTTACCTTCGGGGAAAAGGTTCAGAGTACCTTGCTGTAGATTAAATAGATATAAAATTCCTTTTGTCCGGTGAGCATTTAGCTATTAAATAATAGAGGTGGCTTAGACCAAAGAGCATAGAATCACCAAGAGGCGACACTCTAGTACAATTTGGGAAACAGCCACTAGATGGTGCTGCGGCTATTTTGGAATGAAAACTCCAATAGAACAACAGCATATTAAAAGTCTGTAAAATAAACTATTAAAAATGCTGATGATTGTGATAGTAAGTGTTGTATTGGGTCTTTTAGGTTGTATCTCAGCTTTAATGCGCTTTTTAAATAAATAAATAAAAAAAGCTGCTTGCCATCGCGACAGCAATAAGATCCAATGGACAGCTGAACGCTTTCACTCCAAAATGGCGGAATCCGGGGCTGTTGCTGGGCGCTGCTGTTGAAATGGAACGTTCTATTGAGTGTCGCCTCTTGGTTATTCTAAACTCTTTGCTTAGACTGAGAGTATAGATAGATTTATTTATTTATATACTCATTTTTATTTTTGTGTGGTGTATTGACTGCAGCTGGGACAAAGTTTTACCTTACCTTACCTTAAAATATTATTTTAATAAATATATCTGTTTATTAAATGTGTTTTGTTCAAATGCACCAATATATATTACCCATATTCACTCAGAAATAGATAAAAATATTTATTTTCAAAATGGCATGTACTCATTTCTGCTGAGCACTGTTCATATAATACATATATTTTGGGGGGAGGGGGTGTAAACTGTAAAAAACTGTTTTTGTTACTATTTAACCTTTTTTCATAAGTTAATAAGGTAATATTTTTAGTCAGGTTGATTTAGTAAGTTGAGATGACTAGAAAGTTGATTCAACTTAAACATTTTAGGCAGCAATATTGTTTTTACAGTGTAGTTATTTTATAAATCCAACACAATCTCACAGCAATTAGTAACTTTTTGATTTAGTGGCTAATTCATATGAATTCGTACAATCTACTTCGTACAACTTAGTACGATTTGCTCATTCCCCAATGATGGTTGGGGTTAGGGGTGGGGTTAGGTGTCACGCCTCCTTTTTAAAAATCACACAATTACGTACGACTGAACTCGCACAAATTCATACAAATTAGCCACTAAACTGGCAAAACGTAAAATACGTTTTCTCAAGAGATCAGGCTGATAAATCATGTTTTTGCAATTGTACTCTTTAATATACAACACGAAACCTGATTTAAATTACTAAAAACTGAGTTATCCGTTTTTGCAAATAAACTCTTCACACATATAAGACTGTAAATTATGGATTTACAGTTTTTCTATTCTTCATCGTAAGTGAAACTATTCACTCAATTACATAATCTCTCAGAATGCCTCCCTGTTTGAGCGCAATTACATTCCTCCACAATCTGTGCATCAACTCCCACTATGTTATCTCTTTTGAAACCTGGATGGTTAATAAATTAAGGATTCCCAGTTTTAGGTTTAAGGAAACAAAAAAAAGAGCACACTGCGCATGTAAGTCTATTTCTGATAAGGAATGCATCTGCTCAGCAGCTTGTGAGATAATTTAAATTGCAAGGATGTTTAGCGAGCCCAAATGACTTGTGGAAAGTGGACACTTATCAGAAAAAGAAAAGCCAACCCCAGTATTTTCAGCATTCTTAACATTTTCCTGCTCTTTCTAATTTGGTCTTTTGGAGCCGAGTCAGTGTGGTTCATGCCCATAGAATTACAGAGAGCTGAATAGATGAAGGACAGTACACACACGTGCCTGGAATAAACGCTTCAGCCTTTCTTTCCTGCACCTGCACACACACACACATAAATCATAAGCAAGTACAAAGTAATAAGAGCATGTATAACTGGATAACTGTATACTGGTCATAAGCAAATGCTTCTCATATTTTTCTAGCCTGATTTTCATAAGTAAAGGCTTAGGGTGAAATGCAAAACAGATCTTTCTAAAGCAGTCCGATGGGTTTATAAAAATACCATCGAAGTATCTAAGTATCATATCACATGTACTCGTCCGCCGACATGTGGCCTCAATAAAGCAGTCAAAAACCCTCCAAGCTATTTGAATTAGATATTTGCATGCCTGTTCTTGCTGCAATGTCCTCCAACTGTGGTTTTTACTACATACCAAACTTCCTACTGCTACCTTCGCCGTAGGCTTGTTTTATAACTGTAGGAACAATATAGATGCCACTTCAAGTCTTCTTTCATTATTTCAGGCTCTCCAGATTCATGCTTCCTGCGAATGCATCACTACTTTGCCGGGAGTGGGTGTCAATTAACATTCCTGCACTTGGTCTGTCACGGCATTGTAAATCTTCGATACTTCACCTCCTTTTTTCCACTAACACACCCCTCTTCCTATTGGGATGAAAAGAAAGATGAGGAGAACGATATGTCTTGGAGGGCTTCGGCATAACCTGTCTGAAAATTGCCCTTCGTTTTGTCTTTCAGATTTATAGGCAGTACAAAGTTTACCAGATTTACTCCCTGCTACACACATCGATCTCTAAGAATATGGATACGTTCTTACTGTCAAAGTTTGGGATGATGGCCAGATTTACTTTAAAAGAGTCTCGAAATGTCTTATTCAACCAGCTATTTATTAAAGAGGCTTGAATACCGTCTGTTTGAATGTCAAGTCTATAGTCTTGGGCGTGAGCAGATGAGGTCATTCAAATTCATACAAACTAACCACTGATGCAAGTTACAAACTGAATTGCTAATTGTTATTGTATTGCAGAAAGCACAAATCTGACAGGAGTACTATGGTGGTAAGACTTGTAAGACTGCACAATATATCATTTTATCATTGATATTGCAATGTTTGCATCTGCCATAGTCAAATCGCAAAGATATGTTGAGTTGACTTTGAAGTGTAATTTTTACATTTACATATCCTAAACATAATGCATGCACTGTTTCGTCTCACTTTTATCTTTGATTTGTTGTATTTATCTATGCTTGTGGTTTGTTTTTTTACATGTTACCCATGATTAACTTCCCTACAAAAGCATGCAGTCAATGAAAATTAATACATTGGGTAACACTTTAGGGACCAATTCTCACTCTTAACTAGTTGCATGTTATTGAGATAAATAATAATAATTTCTTACATTCATATAGCGCTTTTCTGGACACTCAAAACGCTTTACACATTGGGGGAATCTCCTTATCCACCACCAGTGTGCAGCATCTATCTGGATGACGTGACGGAAGCCATATTACGCCAGACCACACACCACTAGCTGATAGGTGGAGAGGAGACAGAGTGATAAATCCAATTATAATATGGGGATAGTTAGGAGACCATGATGGAAAGAGGCTAGTGGGCAAATCTGGCCAGGATGTTGGGGTTAAACCCTACTCTTTTCGAAGAACATTTTCATTTTTAACGACCACAGAGAGTCGAGACCTCGGTTCAACATCTCATCCGAAAGATGGCACTCACTGAGCACTACAGAGTGCCCGTCACTATACTGGGACGTTAGGACCCACACAGAATGCAGACTGAGTGCCCCCTGCCGGCCTCACTAACACCACTCCCGGCAGCAACCAAGCTTTCCCATGTGGTCTCCCATCCAGGTACTGACTGCTTAGCATCAGTGGGTGACCATGTGAGAGTTGCAAAAAGCTAGCTGCCAGCTAGATATTGGCTGCTTATTAGTATTTATAAACCACATGTATGATCATATTCTACATCCCTAATCATACCTATACCTAAACTACCTTAATAACTATTAATAGGGAGCAAATTAGGAGTTTATTTAAGCAAAAGTCAAAATGGTTTGCCAAGAGCGAGAACTGAACCTTAAAATAATGTGTAAAATAAAGTATAGCAAAGTATATCACAATATACAGTATATCACAGAAAAACTAAATATTGCAATGTCAGATTTTTTTAGCACTTTTTTTACGCAGCGGATGCCCTTCCAGCCACAACCCATCTCTGGGAAACATCCACATACACTAATTCACCCTCATACACTATGGACAATTTAGCCTACCCAATTCACCTGTACCGCATGTCTTTGGACTGTGGGGGAAACCGGAACACCCGGAGGAAACATACGCGAACGCAGGGAGAACATGCACACTCCACACAGAAATGCCAACTGAGCCAGCCTAGGCTTGAAGCAGCGACCTTCTTGCTGTGAGGCGACAGCACTACCTACTGTGCCACTGCATCGCCAATTGAAAGAAATATTTAAAATATTTTAGAACAGTAAACATGCAGGCTAAATGAGTAAAATAAATCATTGACTTCTGCAGTCTTCATTAGTATCAAAAAAGCTGATACAGAGAAAACTATTTTGTATTTAATAGACATCTAAACAGTCGTCTTGGCTAAATCAAGGCTAACCTTGGCCTGTCAGTAAAACAGTCTAACAGAAAATCTAAAATATAACATCTAAAAATAGCCCAAAACTAGACAAGGGGTCAACTAGACAGATTTTATGTTTAGTCATTCATTTCTGTTTATTTGATGACTAGTCTAGTTTTGACCTATTCTAAGACGTCTATTAGATTTTCACTGACAGCCCAAATTTTGCCTTAAGTCAAGACGACTATGTTTAGACATCTATTAGACATTTTTTAAAAGCAAAAAAATGCTTGCTGGGTTAAGAACCTGAAAAGGCATCTTTGGATATCTTGTTTTCTTTGGATATAAAGTAAAGCCACTGCACTGTTCATGTTGACAGCATGCTGGAGTTTGGTGTTTAAGTGATTTGTTTTTCAAATGATTGCATAAAAAAACACGCATTAAAAGACATTAGAAAAAAATATATACAGCAGGAACAATATAACCGAAAATATTATCAATTTTAAAACCTTGACTTTTCCAACCTTGAAATTAGTAATCATGCCGTGCCTACTGTTTACATTAACTGATGTGGTTAAAGGTTTTTTTTGCAACAATATGCGACTAAATATTATGATGACAGATGTTGGTAGCTTTATGTGTATTGCAGCCAAATATTTAAACAAGAGAGATGAAAAACTATCTGATATTGTATAATGAATGTTGTTCATTTTGTAACAACATCTTCCCCAGGGACTACAGATTAGCTTTATAGGTTCAGAAAAATATAGGTTTATATGTTTATAGGTTCACATAGCAGTGTATACATTTATTCAAATGAATTACATTAAAGCATTAGTTCACCCAAAAATTATTTCAATTCGATTCAACTTTATTTGTATAGCGCATTTCACAATAATTATAGTTTCAAAGCAGCTTTTTTAAAAGATTATATGATATATAAACATTCGATACCAATAGTAGTATCGGGAATACTGGCTGATACTGCAAAAATTCTGGCATCGGTATTGGCGAGTATTTGAAACCATAAACCAATCGGATAACAATTTTTAAAAATGAGATATACCTGCTAGCTTTGCTTAACACTGCAAACACACAATCAGTTCTTCTTCTTGAAGAAAAAGAAGAGGGTAACACTAGGATGTAACCATTTTCCTGACTCACAATTTGATAAGATTCAAAATACTAATCTAAAGACATAGTTTAGTCAAGGTTTTCTAACAAAATTATTTTAAACAAATTTAAGGTGAAGAGCCCTTTCATTTTTTTCTTAAATGTTGCACATTTTTTGCTAAATAATATATATATCTCAGGGAATTGGAACGACAAGAGGATGTGATTAACAACAGATTATACGATATTATTTTTATCGTATTATATATATATGGCTTGTTATATATATATATATATATATATGTATGTCAGATCAAAGCAGTCATGGTCTGTTTTGAGGATGTTTTTTGGCTCTTATCTGGACTTTGAATGAGTCAGGACTCTTGCTGTCTACAGGGAAAGAGGGAGCTCTGATTTCATCTAAAATATCTTAATTTGTGCTTCAAAATGAACAAAGGTCCTGGTGGTTTGGAAAGACATGATAATTAATTTGAGAATTTTAATTTTGGAGGAACATACCCTTTAATAGAGCAGTCACACCAGAGTTTGTTTTAATCAAAAACAAACCTGCCAAGTGTAAACACTTGAAACTTAAATGGCACACAATTTACATTAAGCTTCAGAAACCCCACATGAACACCCAGAGCAAGTTGTGCATTTATGTGCAAATTACTCAAACTGCTGTGAAAGACAACAGCGGGAGTTTTCTAGAGTATGACTGTAACTCGCCTAAATGACTGAATTGTGTACGAATGGAACTGTATTATTGACTTAAAAACAGGAATGACAACCATATTCTGCTGCTATGTGAATGTGGCCTGTGTGTACTTTTGTTCCAGTAGAGCTCGGAATTTGTATATATTCAATGATTAAAACTGACATCAAATCCACAGTTTTGGAGAAAGATTGAATTCCTGAATAACGTGTGCTGTGGTCAGGATTGGATACAGTTGAATCATTAGAGAAATGAGAACGTTTTTCTCTGTGATGCATCTTCCAACTCAATTTCCCGCTCTTCGGGGTCATGCCAGCCCTACCACAAAACACTGCCGCTGGGAATTTCAAGAATTCCCTGTGGAACATTGTGCGGGTTTGTGAATTTGATTTATACGAGATCAGAAAAATAAAACCAATAGCTGGTCAGAACTCAAAATCTACCTCACTTACACACACCTACACACGACATTTATTCTTGATAGTTTCTAACCATCTTGCATTCAAGCACAGCTGGATAAAATGCAGACAATAATAATAACAACAACAACAACAACAACAACAACAACAATAAAAATAACAATTATGAACAGAGTTATAAAAAAATAGCATTTATAAAAGTAATATCCTTAAAGGGCTAGTTTATACAAATGTTATTTGTTCCTAACCAGTATGAACACAAACAATATTTTTAATAAAGAATTGAAACCATTTTGGCTTCAACTGACAAATTCAGCATATTTAGTAATCTTAAAGTCATTAAAACGGAATGACACTATGACAAAATTTCTCTTGTTAGCCTTTTATCGTCATTTAAAACTCAGCATGACATGAATGCTCTACATGTTTCTTACTAAACTATTCAACATCTATTTCTGTGCATGTTTAATAACAAGCCATTCTTTTTACTTAATATTTGAAAGAGATTTAAGCAGACCATCATCAGATTTGTTCACTCTCATGGATATTTTCTCTCAAATGCAAAACTCGCTATTCATCATATAACCATAAAAGACTCGTACACTATAGTCAAAACCCATAAATAACCATTAACTAAATGAGAATACAGCACGTATAATAAGTATCACAACACTGCCATCATGTGGCTGCTAAAAACACTACCACCATGATCTAAACAATCTCATTGGTGATTTTTTTATTTAAAAGGCTGCCATGTTAAAATGAGAGATAAAATGCATCAAACATGGCTTCTGCTTTAGATCTTTTGTTTGTGCTTTGTTGAATACAGAGCTATTTCATAGTCTAATTCTAACCATAGATAAAGATAACAATGTCTATCAAATAACCTATGTGGATAAATCTTTTACATATTAATTTATCTTTTTCTCACAACATTTGAAAATCAAAATCAAACAAAATAGCAGCAATCTGACTGTCTTGGCCATCTGATCATTTTAAAAATCCAAACATCACTATTCAATTACATCGCTGTTAATTCGTTATTCAATGGACCTAAATGGCTGTGATAAGACCAGTTTTCTGTTCGTTTATTTGGCATTTAAGCATGCATGAAAGTAAAACTGCAGACATACAACAACGATGACCTACTACGATCCGTCTGAAGTAAACTGTACATCCACCGGCCACATTTGTGCCCTCAGACTTGCCTTGATTCTTTGAGGTATAGATTCAACAACATGCTGGAAACATTCTTCAGAGATTTTGGATCAAATCAGTGGTGTCCAAACTCGGTCTTGGAGGAGCGGTGTACTGAAGATTTTAGCTTCAACCACAATTAGACACACGTGGACCAGCTCATGCTTAAAGTATACTAGAAACTTCCTGGCAGGTGTGTTGAGGCACGTTGCGTTAAACTCAGAGTTTGGGCACCCCTGATATAAATGCAACCCCTCCAATTTCTCTTAACACCTTTTTTAATTATTTGAAAATTGTTTAATAAAATGTAATAAATTTTATTAAAATAATTAGCTTATTTTAACCATTTGAAAAAAAGAGAAAATATCAAGTCGATCCATCATGATTAAAATAAGCATTTTAAATTTCACAATAATTTTGTCCTAGGACATGGCAAAACAAAAGACTTACTAAATTAATTACACAATGAATTACTGAAGTCACCAGATCTTAGTGCAGTAGTAGAGTTGTTTAAGAAATCAAATGTAGAATGTCTAAGCTCTACTAGTAATTACACTCTCAGAAATAAAGCTATAAATATTGTTCATAAACTTTTATACTAATCAGGTTCACATTTGTACATTAAAGGTAGAAATTACTACCTAAAGATAGTAATGCTATAAACGCATGTGTCAGCAAAGCACTTGGGGCCCCTGCGAGGGGGGAAAAATGCCGATTTTGGAGTGTCTATTTTGGCTAAATGCAAATAGCGCACCTCGTTGGAATAAGCTAATTGAGTGATTCCTACCCATCACCATTTTATTGACTAGAGACAACATGACTAAACTGAGTGGCGTAGCTCGTAAAGTGCATGGCAAGTTGTTTTGACGTAATCATGAACCCGGTTCAAATCCAGCGTCTGATGAACTCATTTTCAGATTCATAGAAGTGGATTAGAGAGGTGTTATAACCAAACCATATGCATTATAAGTGTGTAGAAGGTAAACATTAAAAATATCCTTAAATATAATTTTTTGTACTGCTTCAGTGAATCTGAACAACTATACTGAAATCCATTCATTTACACAAGTTGTTTTATTTTATTTTTTCAAAGTGTGCTTTAAAAATTAGTTAAATCTCTGTAGACTAGAAATATAGATGTACTGTATGTAATTTACTTTAAAATGCAGGAATTACATTATAGATTCATTTTATTTTAAAAATATCATGTTATTCTTATTTTTTTATTTAACAATAGGGGTGCGACCAGGTAGGGGGCCTACAAGGCATTGTGCCCAGGGGCCTCTGAATTCTTAACCCGGGCATGTTGTCAATCAATGTGTTTTTACAGACTGTTTTTATGAAGAGTTATTATAAAATACGGAATTATTTTTTACCATTAGAGGCTGGCTATATTCACACACTGTTGCCGCACCACTCTGTTTAAAGGTTCAAGACATCTTGGAGTACTTTTTTGAGATTTTAACAGATTTGTGTGTTGAGCATCAATGTTAGCACCTGTTAGCTTTAAACTTAGAATAAAACTAGATAATTTTGAGCATTTGACACTGTGTCTGCATTCAGACTTGGGGATTAAGAAGGAGAGAAGTCCTCCTCATTTATAGTGTTTATATAAACACGATTATTTTTATGATAATATAACAAATTTTGGTTAAGTGTTTATGAAATTCAGAATAACAGATGTAGCTTACTGTTTATTACTTTACTTACTGTTACTTACTGTTTATTTATTTGCATTTTAACTTTGTAAACTATAGAATCATGGGTCTCATGGTTTGCGTCTCATTTTGTGAGCCAGCGGACCACAGTTGTCCGGCTCCCCTCTTTTTCCCTTGCTCTGCTTGCCACTCCCATTCTTCCCTCTGCTCGCAGCACTCCACACCCATCTCAGAACATTTTTTTTTAAATTCTGAGTACTTGAACTGAGAGAGGGGGGTTTCATGACCCTTTAAACCCCTTACAAAAGTGATTTTTGCATACCTTTTAAAACACGTGAACCTAATAGAGCGTAACAAATGTAAAATTGGTAGTGAAAGAAAATCAGAGCAAAACATCAAACAAGAAGAGAGTGGATGACCATTTAATGATCTGCAGAGGTGTTAACAAACAAAATTTATTTTACATCTTTAAATGTCCTCATAGAGGAACCGCAAAATACACTCAAAAATGATGAAATAAATCAGACAACAATTTTTAAGATCAGCTGTTTTCATTTCCTCTTTTCTTTTGGTATTTTGATATTTTAAATTGTTATATCAAAAACATAAGTGCCTTCAAGATTACCATGAGACATTTTGTAGTAACCCAATGAAACTGCAAAACTAAGACTCATGGTTTACTTTCTGCATCGGTTTTCTTTACAAACTTTTGTTTTGTCTCACAAAACAAAATAATGACCCTGACATAAAAAAAACAGACAGACAGAAAAGAAAAGCAACACAAAATGAAAATGATTATTTACAGCTTGGCTCAAGGAGACACCAATGAAGAAATGAGACTTAAAAAGCCTGTCTCGATCACGTCTCCTGACAGATTTGTACATATTTTCATCTTTTTTTTTCTTTACAAAGTATATTTACCACTTGCATTGCACTGTTCTTGTTGGACATTCAGAGGTATGTTCAAAATAAACAAGAAAGAAACACATGAATTTAACACTTCAGGGGTCCTAAAGAAAACTAAATCAGTTCAGATCCCCCAATAGTTAACGACAACAACAAGAAAAATAAGAGGTAGGGGACAAAAAGCATAAAACAAGGCAATGTAAAAGCAGGCCTCAAGGATCAAGTGACAAATACAAAGTCAAGTATCAAAATTAAACTCGATGAATCTCAATTCATTTAGTTTCTCCTTTAAAAAATTATGGCACAGGATTGATTTCAAAAAGGTCAACTAAACAAAAATCTGAAATGATACTCAAGTGGTAAATGACAGTTCACTTTCACGGTTGATGGCATTAGGTTGTCAATCGTATTACACTTGTCATCTGCTTTGAAAGTCTTTTAATATACATAATATTTACAATCAGGTCTTCGCCCGATTCACTTTGCAAGTTAAGAAAAAAGCGAAAAAGTATACATACAATCCCCCATTGAGGCATAGTGTAAACTGTACAACTCGCAACGCTCCCAACATTTGTCCCTTTGGGAGGACTATACTGAGCCATTTCTACGTGGAAGTAACTTGCTTACTTATGATTGAACATTAGCTGCTTTATGTTACATTATTATTTAGTTTGTCTTATAAAACTTGTCAAAGAAATTGAGTTGATCTACACTGACTAGATAACATTTTTAGTTAGTCTACCACAAAAATGGCTGGTGAATGAAGCATGTCCAAGTAATAAAGTAAAATAACAATCTCAATAACCAAATTTGTACAAACAGGTTTTTTTTTTTGATTTTCACAACATAGTGCAATGATTGGTCTGATTATTCTTCAGAGAGAAAAGAAAAAGCTTAATCAATAAAAAATTGAACCCCAAATCCTAATAAAGATCTTCAGTGTTTTAAAAACCATAGATACAAATCTTCAAAAGAAGAAAAAAAAGGGAAAAATGATCAGAGAATTGATCTTTTTAGAAAGCTCCATTTATCCCTGTGTATTTTAAGGTGATACACAGCTAAACGGACGCGGAAATGAGTCAATGAATTAAAAGGCTGGTGAAAGAACAAAAAGAGAGTGCATACATGGCCCAAAGAAATAAATAAATAAACTTGACTAACATTGAGGTGCTTTCCAGAGTACAAAAACAAACAAATGGAAAAAAAAAAAACAACAACTGGCAAGTCCCAAAGGCTGGTGTTGGCATGTTGGTTTTGGGAAGCTGGGATCTCCCTCTTATACAGAAGCTATAACAATCATAAGATGAGGAGAGATACTGGAGATGCTGTTGAGAAGGTCCGGAGCAAGATGAGACAGGTGGCTCTCAGAAAACTCACAAGGAGGGAAAATCTGGACAACGTAGGCAGGCTACAAGGAAGACAAGACAGTAGAAAATAATTTGTTAGTTGAATGAACAATTTTCACATGTGAAAGCATCTATACCAGAGATGCCCAAACTAGGGCCTGTGGGCCAAAGTTGGCCTGTAGTGTGAGTGCAAAGCCCGAAACTGGAGACGTGACTTCACTTTTAGGGGACTGTTGCATATGGATTCATGTATCATTCTAAACCTTTAATGAAAGCAAACTGTCGTTGTTTATTAAAGACACAAACACCTCGCTGCACCTTCAGTAAACCTCCTAATATCTGCAGCACGAGTGCTTTTATGATCATTTATGAGCGGCAAAAGTTGTGGATCTGTTCGGCAAAGTGTATGACGTTTGTCACTACATCCCAAATGACTAAAAATAATACAAAAGAATATAACTAAAGCAATCCCCACTGTGCTGAGCGAGAGAGCTTCGGCCCTCGAGGATCAAGTTTGCCCATGCCCGGATCCTGAAGGGCCGCAGCTCTGCACTTTCGCTCCAACCGTAATCTAACACAGCTGATCCAAATAATCAAGTTGTTCAATAGAGTCTCAAACACCTTGATTAGTTGGATCAGCTGTGTTTCATCAGGGTTGAAGCAAGACTTCCAAGCAACTGAGTTTGAGTCTTGTGGTTTAGAGACTGTAATATGGTATTTATTTGTTAGTTTGACATCCCTGTTCTAAATTAATCTAAAGTTTAAGAAATGTACATAGTCACCTGATGAATAGAGGACAATGCAGAGACAAATCAGTGAGTAAATGAAGGCAAAGGCAGATTCTGCTTGAATAGTGTATTCAGCCTTAAACTACACAATGTAATGTTTTTATTGTATAGAATTTATTTAAAAAAGTTATCATTTTATATCATTATATATATATATATATATATATATATATATATATATATATATATATATATATATATATATATATATATATATATATGTATGTGTATATACACACACATACATACATACATACATACATATATATATATATATGTATGTATGTATGTATATACACACATACACATATATATATATATATATATATATATATATATATATATATATATATATATATACGCACACAACCACACGCACGCACACACGCACACACACACATATATATATATAAATATATATATATATATACATACATACATGCATACTGCATTAGTTAATACAATTTAAAGTAAAGATTTCTATTTACTATAAAAAAATTAAAATAATGTTGGAAGTACACAAATTATGCACTTCTATCTTACAGTGTAACTTCACATTGATTGGCAGTTTTTGTTTAATTAATTACATTTCTATAGGAGTCATCTTTTTTACCTTATAGGTTGCTACTTTCTATGAAGGTCATAGATCAGCTATAATTATCTAAATGTATAAAAACAACTTCACAGACAGAGCCGCTAGATGGCGCCATAAACCATAGGCGGAGAATGAACCAACTCGTATTAATGTGTAATCTATTGATCATAAAGGCTTTTTAAAGAAGTACCAGACAGTTCATGTCACATTTTAAGGCTAACTGAATTTGTTTTTAACCTTAATTAAAATTTAGTTCCTAATCATCAGGTTTTCTTTTCCTTTGTTTTACTAACAGCAAATATACAACTTTACTTAGTCTAGCATGATTTTATTTTAAAAACTGTAATTATAATAAGCAAAACTGTCCACACTGAAATAATATATTATTTTTATCGTTGTTGATGAGAGAATTCAGATTTGTGCAAAACTGAAGTCTAAACCCTAGTATTTCAGCAGTGACCAATGTGAAGTGCAATACCAAGGAACATTGAATTTACACAATTCACTTGTGTCATAACACAGAAGAACATATGAAAATCTGTCTAGGACTAAGGACTAACCTGATTTGAGCCTGGGTTTGGGACATTGATAATTCCAGCAGCCTGTTTTGCTTGCAGGTAAGTAATAAAACCAGTTTTAAGAGCATGGGTCTGGTTGTGGACATCTTCTTGGTCCAATCCACAAGGCAATGCCAACAGAAGGCAGTATTCATTTTCAGCCTAAGAAACAAAAGTTTTCTTTTAAATCTATTTTGACATTGATTTGCTGAGATTATTCAGATGCTTAACACAAGTACATTAGATATAACGCACACCTTTAAAAAGTGTCAGAAATGGGTATAAAAGACAGGATGCTTACAGTCATGCGTCTCGCAACTCCTTCCAGTTGTGAAGCCTCTAAGCGCATTCTCTGAGCAATGCGAAGAAAGGCACCTCCTTCTGTCGGTGGCAGTGAACGATGAGCCAGAACATTATTACCAGACACAAAGTGCAGCTGCACTGCTGCAGTGTCATTCTTAAGTGCCAGGTGACCTTGCCAAATGATTGGGTACTTCTGCTCAAAGGAAAATAAACACTCTTACAATATATATGATATATCATATCATATCATATATAATTATTATTATTTTCATTGAGCTGACAGAAATCATGATTTAAAAGAGATTACTAACCGTTAACAACTGCACCATATCAACAGACCGAAGTCCTGTGTGGTCAAGTTTGAAGTCTGAACGCATCTGTGAAGAAGCTAAAGAAGGAAGTGGCATCTTGTTGGAAACAGGTCCTTGAGGCCCCTTCTGCAAAGTAATAGCCAACTCCAGTTTGGGTGTTATAGTCACTGGAGAAATATAAGAGGGGGACCCAGCCTCACTCTGAACTCGTGATATATGAGACAAATCCATGGTGCCTGAGTGTCGAATGTGAGAACCCTCAAGTTTTGACTCACTAAAACTTCCCACAGACTCACTGGAAGAGAGAGAGGGAACCTTGTGTCTTTGACTGTGATCAATTTGTGAGACCTGGAGAAGAGACAACATTTGAATAAATGATATTAACTTCATGTTCACTGTTAACTGCACAACATACAATGATTTAGGCTACTTGTTTAATTTTTTTAATGTGCCAAGGCAATAAAATTGTTCTACATATTTCTAGCTTCATTCTGTTAAATCCACTTAAATACCTACTTGATCTACTGTTTAAAATCTGAAAATTAATTTTGAGAGTAAAATCAAGAAGCCATTTTCCACAGTTACATATTACAACTGTACAGCACAAATCAAATTCTCACCTGAGACACAGGAATCCCACGGTTAGCCAAGTTAATTCCAATTACTGAATGACCTGGATACTGAGGATGGAAGCCACGCATTTCTTTGTAGTATTCATTCATGGTATTTCCATTTCCAGGGTAATTTAACTGAACTCCTTGAGGAGATACCATCACTGAGCCTGGTGGGTGTCCTGTTATCCTGTTGTCTGAATGAGGGGAGGGTGACATCTTCAGCTCCACTGTTTTTTGTCCATCCCTTACAATCTGTGGAGCATTCTTTACTATGGAAGAGGCTTTAGAAGAAGCAGATGATATGTGTGAAGATGACTGCACCACCTCTGCAGTTCGAGTTTGGCGACTTTCAACAACACCTGGATGGTCAGTCAAATGCTGCTGCATAAGTCTGGCATACTGATCTAGACGTAATGCCCTGTGATGCAGATTTTTGAATTCCGACTGTATTACCATACTTTCCTGTTGCAACTGTGGGGCAGAAGATCTACGAAGTCCTTGTGGGAGATTCTGTGCATCATCATTGCTCGTCTCAACAACATGGCCACCAACAGACGAGCCTGCATGCGATTTCAATATGACATCTCTGATCACTGCAGGTTGAGGAGTCGTGGAACGTTGAGGAGGTGCCGATCGAGGTGATAAGAGATTTTCTGAACGCAATCCATAACCTATTCCAGATAATGTTGGAGTACTGGCTCGGACATCCCCTTGGGACAAATGACTCATGGGCACAGACTGGGTGACACTATGAGGAGGCATGATCACTGACTGCTCAGCATGGTGTATATTTGACACATACTGAGACATAGGGCCAGCTGGTCCCAGAACAACGGGGCTGTTAGGGGGGCAAACCTTTGGAAAGGGTGACATGGAATGGTTAGATGCCCTTGGAGAATGTGAATCTTGCTTGGGTTGTGGGACAGCTCTTTCATGTGGAGCACTTGGACTTAAAATGTGATTGCCTGAGAAAGATGGGTGGCGTGGACTTAAAACTGGTTTAACATTGAAAGTCTGTGTTGCCTTTATATCAGGTTTTATATCAGCTTTCATTGAAAATGATTCAGTTTCTCCATTTTTCTTCATATGGTGTTGCGTTGTTATTGACTGACCATACCTCAGAAGTTGAGGATGGCTTGGGGACTGGTGGAAAGATTTCAGAGAACTTCCTTGTTGGTAAGATGTTTCTGATTTTTCAGAGCCAGGGCTTTCCTGGCGTATTGAGGATATAACAGGTTGGGCATTGATACTTTGGCCAGCTAATACTACCCCTGTGTGACTATAGCCTGTAGGTGTCTGTGATCCTTTTGGGGTAGAGGGGTGAGATGAAGGTTCTTGTTTAATCTGAGATTTTGTTATAGACTGCTGAAATTCAATGTCAACTGCACTGGCTGGAGGGATTTGGCTAATTTTTGCAATGATCCGCTGTGGTCCCTCTGTCTTTTGTCCAGAATAACTTAATACTACCACACCCTCAGATGTGTTGACCCTCAAACCAGTACTAGACCCCGTGTTACAATGTGTGCCTTCAACAACTGGGCGCCCAACACTTCCACCATCCTCAGAAGTGTTATGTCCATGATATCTATTATTTTCATTCAAGCCAGTACGATATTTCTGCTTTGGCAAAGACATTCCAGAGTTACGATTACTTAAAGAGATGCGAGGAGTGTCCTCAAAATCAAAGGGCATAGGGATCCGACTAATGACTGAAGTGGCAGTGGAAGTTATAGCTAGTTTCTCCTTTAAGATCTGTGGAGTCTCACATTGTTGTAGAGGAGGGGGCTGCGGTGGTGTTGTACGGGGTACAAGCTGAGCTATAGGGCTAGGTCTATCTTCAGGTAGAGAGGTTTTTAAAGGCAGCACAGCCTCAACTGAATTTTCATTATCACACATCCGTGGATCTGCTAATGTGGTAGTAAACTGCATACTTGTCACTGAATTGCTATTTGAAGCAGAAACATACTTTGGTTCCATTAAAATTTTTCGCAGTGTACTAGAACTTGCATTAATATCAGAGGCTTTTGTGTCAGGAGGCATGGGAGGATTTGCTGGGGGTCCCCCAGCTCCTGGGATAGACAAAGCCACATTACCTTGTGGTTTAGGTAGCATTACTTTCTCCTCTGTCCTGGTATTCCATTCAGGAGGAATGTTAGAGGATGCAGGTGAATTTAGGCGTGTTGTAGGTGAAGTAAGGGCAGATGCTCCTCGCTCAGGAGATGACTGTTGTGTCCTCAAATAAGAAGGACTGTTATTTCCAGAATGGAAGGCAGATTCTTGAGGTTCAGGCTGATCAACTGCAGGCTGTTCTGCCTCTTTTGGTGTATTCAAAATCACTGTAGATGCAGCTTCATGTTTGCATGCAGCAGCAACTGTGACTACAGCTGCTGCAGCTGTCGATGTTGCTGCCTTAGGGTTAACTGTTTGAATCTCTTCTGGAATCGATTCTGGAAGTTTGACTGTAGTGGATTCAGGTTCCAGCACTACATCCTCAGCAATATCTAATTTTCTGTTCAAAGAAACCTTCCTCCCTCTGGATTTTTTTGCAGTTTTTGGACGTGCTCTTCCTCCTCTTTTTGCTACCTCTGTCAATGGTGATTCTTTGAGTGAAGTATCTGTGTTACATTTAGAAGATTTTGAAACTGGAACCATAACATTATCTTGTTCAGACTGTGCAATAGTCTTTACAGTCAAGTCTGACTCAGTTTCCACAACCTCATTTGGTACAGGCAAATCAAGAGTCTCTGATTGAGGAAGGAGGGTTGTGTATGTTGTTGAAGCAGAGAATCCATCTGTATCACCTGATATATCCTCAGCAGTAATTGAATTAATTGCTTCAGCCAATTCAGTTTCACTTGCTGGATTGGCAGGCTTTCCTACCTCTGTATCCTCTGCAGGCTGTACTACAACAGGTGCTGTTAGGGTAGGTGGTTCTGTACGAGGTTCTTTGTAAGGTACTGGATGCTGGTCATCTGTAAATCTTGAAATATTTTCCACTGCTCTTTCCAGTTCCATTTGGCGAGCAAGCAGGGCAGCCACAGGATCAGTAGGAGGCTCCATTTCTGAAAGAGTCTCATCCTTTTCATCAAGGCTGTTAATATTTTCCTTTTTGTGATAATCTTGAATGTCTGACTGTTCTATTACTGATTGTGGAACATTAGCTTTTAAAGACCCTTCAAAACAAACAGTTATGTCATCACCTGAATGAACAGCTTCCTTAACTGCATCCATAGTGAGCTTCACCACATTGACAGCCTTATTATCAGACATTGTTTTTGTGTTCCGTGTTGACCTTGATGTCTTGACCTCCTTGTCTAATATTTTTTCTACAGGAGTGATTTCTACACGGTCATCTGTTGAAATTTCCTCAGCAACAAGTTCTTTTTCTCTTGTAGATATGCTGTTCTGTTTGGTATCTTTTGACAAATGTCCAACTTGCATCAAAGTTTCTTTGGATTCAGCTTTGCGATCTAGGGCAGGTGGCACATCAACTGCTTCTCTGTCTAATTGAACACATGCCGAAGTACCTGACACTTTGTCCAATTTCAATGTCTTTTTGCTTTGTCCTGATCTTATCGGTGAAGACTGGCCCTTTTGAGAACGTGGAGAGCGCCATGCCTCTGTACTTTTAGTTATTTCTCCACTACTTGTTGACTCTTTATTTTCAGTGTCTTCAGCCTCAGAATTTTTGATCTGATCTCCTTTTACCGGAGACATATCATCCACTCGTCTGCGAGTCTTGGGTGGACGACCCCTAGAGCGCTTAAGAGTGGAACGGGGAGGTTCTGTTACCTCTTTTCCTTGTTGTTGAGGAGATTCTTCCTCTGGGGGTGTTGCATAGACAGATCGCACATTCCGTCGTTGGCGTGTTCTGCCTTGGTTTGTGTTTAATTCAAGGCCCTGCTCTGAATCTAAAACTTGAACAGGAGATTTTGCAGAATTTCTGGAATCAGCAGTAAGTTTTGTAGAGTCTCCTCTGGGGGATCGTTTTAGCTTTTCTTTATCAATGCGTTCACTCTTTCGTGTAGCTGGTTTTTCATTAACGACTTGGGTGATTGGTGTTTGCGCTGATGAGACATTCTTTACCTTTTTACTCTTTGGTTGTTTACGCGGTGGTAGTACTTGTTCAACTTGCTCAATTTCTGTGTCTGGCACCTCCAGAGGAGATACAACAAGAGAAGAATTAGCAGGCTCTGTTGTTGTTTCTGAGAGCTCTGTAGTCTCTTGATCTTTACTGGGATTTGGATACAATGGAGAAGATGCCTGCAGAGCATCACATTCTGGCTCAACATTACCTAAAGATGCACCAGGAGTGGGAGGTTTGATCTCAATCTCGTGTTCAACAGCGGCGTGTACAGTTTTTCTGGACTCTCTGAGTTTTTCTTCAGGTTCTTCAACAATTACATCTTCCTTTATCATGGGCTCAGGTGATGGAGTGCTCAACGGAATAGTGTTGTTCTCATCCTTTAGGCTAATTAACGATGGATAATCTACTGGAGCATTTTCTGACCTAACATTCACAACTGCTGGATTATGTATGTTTGGTAAAGTAGTATGCAAAACAGGCTTCTCATGGTGCACAGACATCTCTGAAATTTTAGACTGACACACTGGGTATATTGTAGGTGTTAAGCTATGACTTGCTAATGACTCTTGGGAAATGTCTGATAAATTGGGAGATGGCCTAAACTCTTCATCCAATGTCTTCTCCATTTGATCAGTTAAACTAAGTTTTTCTGAAATAGGAAGCTGTTGGTTCTTATCTCTTTGCTGAAGTTCCAAAAAGCGGCTATGAAAAAGTACTCTTGGTTCTTGAGTCAAGTCTGATCCTCCTGTTCCAGGTTGTTCACCTTGAGAATTACTTGTAACACTATCTCTGCCAATTCTAACGTCAGGGTCAGTATTTTTCCGTTCAAGGTGTTGAAGCCGACGTGAATCCTGTTCAAAGATTGAGCTATGAAGAAATCGTGAAGCTAGGAGATCTTGTCTTTCTTGTTCATCAGGCTTAGCATCTGGCTTTTTTTCATCAAGTTTTCCATCAGAGTCAGAGCGACTTTTCTTTTTCTTCAAGTACCATGAAGGAATAGGTCTTGGAGTAGGTTCAGACTTTTCCTTGTCGATGTTATTCTGTAAACTTTTGAATTTTGAGTCATGATTAAGGAAAAACCAATTTTCTTCTCTAGATGAAGACAGTGACTTAGCACGCTCAAGCAAAGCTTTTGTGTCTGGTGTTATCGTCTTATCCAATGCAAATTCATAGAACTTATTCTTTTCAAGAGACTCAGAATACTTTACATCTGAAAGCCGCTCTTCATGCTCTCTTTTGAAAGAAATTGGCTTTAATGAATAGTGTCTGCTTTCATCTTCATCAGAGTCTGACTGAACCTCTCCAGGTTCTAATTCGCGTTCAGGACGTTTTCTGATACTTTCCCGTTTAACAATGCTTGTGGGAAAGCTCATTTCTCTCAATGTGCCCTGCCTAATATTGCTCTCCCAACTGAACTCCTCTTTAGTAACTGATGGTTTCACTTTTAGTATCTCTGCATGTGGTGAAAGCCCTTGATGCACTGCATTGCTAGTATTGTATTTTGAAACATCTAAATGCGAGCTATTTTTATCCATTGTCACTGGTAAATCTGGGTCTTTGTCCAACAATTGTGATGCATTTCTCTCCTCCTCAGCAAGGGGTGTCCCTGGATGTGAAGCAAGTCCTCTTTCAGGTTCATCATTTCTCAGTCGAAACATTTCATAATTTTGCTCTCTTTTGCCAAAATCAAATTCGAATCCTCCCAATTTTTTTTGCTTGCTGGTCGGAGAACTTCCCGTTACATCTTGTAATGGTTTTACAACCTCATGCACAATACTTCGATGCTCAAATTCCTCCGCATCAGTGCTTGGTGTGCTTTCAGTTTTATCTGATTTATCACACTCCAGCATTTGCTGCTGTAAGCGGCGATTTTGCTCCATTTGTTTTCTGCAACTCTGCGAATGATCAATGTCTGAGAGCAAACTTTCCTTACTTTCAGAAACTCTTTCTTGCCTTGAGGATAATGTGTGGTAGCTAGTTAAATGCTGCTGCTCTTGCTCTCTTGAAAAATCCATATCTACACTTCCATCGTCGGAGACTGCAAGACTGAAACTTGGTTGTCTGTTAGCTCCAAAAGCACCTATCTTTTGATCAAGGCTATCTAATGGATCTATTGCATCTTCAGCTGGTTCCCCAAGTCGAGCCTGAAGGTCTAAACTGAGGCCTACTGGCATTACATTGTCTAACTCTTCTATTGTAGTACTAACAGTAACCATCCTCTCTGGCTTAATTTTTCGCTCTCTCTTGTGTGTTTCTTTCCGAAGCAACTTTTTATCATAATCAGTGTCTTTCAGCAAAGGTTCATCAATAATTCTCCTTAATTTCCCTTCATCCTCCTCCTGACTTACTCTCCTTAAATTATCAGCCTTAGCAGATGTTTCTTCAAAGCGTCTCTTTCGTGCAGCCTTGCGGTCAGCATCCACAGAAGAGCTGGATTCAAATGCAAGATCAGATTTGAAATATTTTTTGTTTTTCACTTTTTCCTCTTTATCCACTACCTCAACTTGGCTTGCCAGGCCTTTCTCCTTGAGATGTTTTCCATGCTTAAAGAAATCTCTAGCCTGAGTGTCTTTGCGAAAAGGCATACTCTTGTGATCACCTGAGGAAGGTGTTGTTGGAGACAGAACAGGATCACTTCCAACCTTTGTTTTTTGTTTTTCACAGAGGATACTGTCTATTAATTTTCCTTCCTTCTCTTTTACTCTTGTTAGCTGGACAACACAAGGTAGCAGATCAAGTTTTCCTTTACCAGAGTAGTCTTTGTCTTTGATCAATGATTTGCTCACTTTACCTCGCAGAGTTATGTTAGCCTCTGGGCTTGCATCCCTGTCAAGTTCCAGCTCTGCCTCTGGTGATGGAACAGTGGGAGATGCAAGTTTTAACTTCTTCAACTTCTGTCTCTCAGTCCTGTCCTTTTCTCCTTTTTCCTTACGTCCTGCTCGCCTTTCTTTTTCCCCACCATTTCCACGCTCTGTCTCAAAAAGTGATTTTTCTTTCTCCAATTTATCATTCCTATTGTGCCTCTCCAAACGAATTTTGTCTGGCTTCTCAAAGCGTGGTGGAGAAAGTGAGCTGCAGCTACCACTTCGCTCAGATGAGCGACTGTAAACGTGATGTTCAGAGTCACTGGGAGGACGTTCAGAAAGGGATGGAGAAGCAGTTGGACTAGCAGGACGACGTGAATGGGTTGGGCTTTGTTGGTGTTCAATTGTTCGTCGACCATGGTCTCGCTCACGATCTGTTTCAAACCTCTCTCTTTCCCTTTCACGTTCTCTTTGCAAGTAGCTGTACTTTCTAATGTCCTGCTCATATGGGTCTCTATAATCCCTGTATTCACGGGAGTCATCATAATATCGTGGGTCATAGTAATCTCCCTGGTAGGGATCCCATTCTGAAAAAAACTCTCGACTTCTGGCAGGATATTTTCGACGTGGATCCTCTGTGTAAGAAGTTGGGGTACGCACATTTTCATAGTATGCACGTTCAGCTGTGAACTCATGATATGGCGTCCGGCGCTCATCTCTGAAAAAAAAAGACAAATTATATGAAATTATTCAAAACAGCAGGGATTCTAAACAATAAAATAAATATTAAAATATAAAATCTCACCTTCGTTCAGATATGATTTCATAGAAATCTCTTATGTCTTGTCCAGATCCCTGCATTGAACGGTAGAAAGCCATCTGACTTTCCTGGTTAGCAAAGTCAACCTGCAAACACGTTTAATTAACAGTGTTAGACAAACAAATGTTAAGTCTAGTAACTCTAAAGTGCATTAGTACAATACAAATTATATTACAGACCTTTATTTTATTTCCTCCAATTTTCCAACCCTTTGTTTCCTTGACAGCAGCCTGCGCATACTCTATATTATTATATAAGATGAGGGCCATTCCTTTCAGCCGGTCAAAGACAACCTAAAGAAAAGTATGTTTTTAAAAATTTTTTTTATTTTAGAGAATACAAATAGCAATCCTTTTGTTCTACTAAAGTTAAATAGAACTTGAGTTTAAAAAAATGTAAATCATGCACAGAAAGAGTACCTTTACTACATGTCCATAACGGCAAAAGTGCCTTGTGAGATACTGTTCGGTAATACTGGAGGACAAGCCATCCAACCATACACATGTAGTAGGCATACTCTTGCCAAAACCAAGCTGCAAGAAAAACATCAAGTCAACCAGTTTGTCCAGTGTAACCAATTGGTTAATAATAGAGTGGAATTTTTAAATAATTGTCAACAATTCAGTTTTCTCTTTCAAAAAGTATAATACTAAATGAAAATGGGCAACGGCTACAAAAAAATTAGACAATCACATTTTAAACAACTGGATTGTAAGCTTAACCTCACCTTTAACCTGTTGTTGCCAAGATATTCACCATCCATTTTTTTAATTGCTTTACAGACACTTGCTATGTCACAATACTGGAGAAAGGCATATTGTGGGGAACCATTTACCTTTTTAATATCAATATCCTGTTAAAAACAAGAACATGTATATAAATAAGCAGTGCTAATAATATAGTGGGGCTTTGTACTGCAAAACACTCTTTAAAAGTGCCGACTTACAACAATCTCTCCAAAACGCTGAAATATGTTCAGCAGGTCATTATAGGTTGTGGTTTTTTCCAAATTTCCTATGAATAATGTCCTTGTAGCTTTGGGATGAAACTCATCTATGCGTTCATCCAAAGGCCGGAACTCGTTCTCACTTTCTGTTTCTATTGAACAACAAGATACAGAACAATGTTCAAGGGTTTAATGCTACTCCTCAACCTAGAAACTAACAATTCAGTACTAAATGCTAGAACTTACCTGGGCCATGCCAAGCAGTGACATCAATTTGCATGCCAAAAAACAGCTTCCCTTTAGATGCACTTAGAGCTTTTTCTTGGTCCTCTTGCTGGCGAAAGAACACTAAGCCATATCGTTCCTCAGAGGCACCGTGGATCTGAACTGATGTGACTTTACCATGTTTCTTAAATTCATGGAAAAGACCATCCTTGAGGCTTGTATCTAAAAAATGAGAGGTATAGCATAAATACATAAATATTCTTACTAGATGCTTAAACTGATTGAATTACCTTGATTAATTTGGCAATGCAATTTTTGTTTTGTTGTTTGAGAAGTTGCATGCTTTGGCATAAGTTGGATTCAGCTCATTGCAATCTCACCTGTTGAGCGCACGGGCAGGTTCTGCACTTTGATACCAAAACTTTTACGAGGTTCATCTTTGTCCAGTGAAGGTAGTGGCTGTGTAGAAGGGGCAGGAACTGCAGTGGACTGAACAGATCGAGCTGGAGATCGGTCACTGGAGGTGCTGCTGGAATCACTACTGTGAAAGAAGACAAACACACATGAGCTCAGAATGTACATTTTTAGAAAAGTTGAACACTAAAATTTTAGTGCACTGTGTTATGATGTATGAAATATCTTTATGACCAGGGCCCTACAGCATGACCATTTCAGTTACATTTGTGACAAAATCATACAGTATGCAACCAGGAAAAGAATATCAAAACACTGTTGTGCGACAGACCTAATAGAAGCTTAAAAAAACCTACAACTCTACAAGTTCACCACAAGTTCAACAGTGATGTTTGCGATTTGCAACCACAACCACTACTTTTGGCACAGCAAACTTAATCACAACTGTCAAATGACCTCCACCTAAATATACAACTCAACACTTTTCTCATGAACAGGTGAACACAGCTCCTTCTTCCTTTTAAGTAAAAGGTCACTGATCAACATTTCCCTGTACTAGGGATGCGTGGTATACCAGTACTGGAAAAATACCAGTACTTATAATATTTTAAATAGTTTAATATCCTAATTTTGCGTAATTCTGTATTTCAATTGCAATTCCTAAGTTTGCCAGTAGGTAGCGGTGCTTTACATTCTACTGCTGCAACAGGTAAACTTCACAGCAGTACGAAGCAATGGATCACCAAACAGATGAAACCCCATCAATGTTTCCAAAACAGTACAATAGAAGTGAAACTGGCATCATATTGCATATAAAATAGATGACGAAGGTGAATAAACTGACACCGATGCAACTGTATAAATCTTGTTATAGTTACCTCTGAAGACTCATCAAATCCTGCCAAGCATGTCACTTGCTCATTCTGATCTTTTTGTTCAATTTAGAGATCAACAGCCTGGTGAGTGCATTATTGATCCTTTATAAATAAAGATTAAGACTCCTGTTTAACGCCAATACACAAAGTGATGTAAACATAATAATGCTGTATTTTATAATACAATATTGCAAACAATCAAATACTGATTGAAAATACAATGAAGCAAGATTAATAATCTATATTAATTGTAGATTCAGTAATATTATATTGTTTTTGCCATGCTGCCAACCGAGAAAGAGAAATTAAAATGTGATGTTTTTTTTCTTCTGCTCCGAAAATGACAAAAATGAAGAGAAAGCCTGCGAGAGAAAACGATGCAATTTTTAGCTTTCATGCACTCATCACATCTTTGTATTTGCACTTATCAGCAATGAATAAATGTTTATTAAATCTACATTTGTTAAATACAAATAATGGACTCAATGTTGATCTTTATATTTGCAGAAAGGTTTAGGATGAGGAAGTGATTTTGAATGCTGACTGTCAGAATAAAACTGCAAAACAACCTTTGTTATAATTCTTTATGTAAATCAGTGATACTCGTGGTGCTTGATTTAGTTAAAGTGCTATATGAGGAGTTAGTGAGACAATGAACAACTTGTTGCTAGAACCCATCTACTGGGACACGTGCCCCAATAAAAATCACCAGTGCCCCAGTAATTGCTTTGAGATACTGTATACTTAATATGTAAATGCATTTATTAAGAGTGGTAATCCCAGAATAAAGGCGCTAGTCTCCATGCAACCAAATCAACGCTGGTGAAAGCAGTGTAGTTTAATCAAAAAGCAAACCGAGCATGTGCGCAGAAAAAAAAAAAAAAAAAAAAAAAACATACCGCTGCGCTGACAAGCTGCTCTGAAAAGATTTTTTAAATTATCTTTGCATACCTCCAGTTTTGCTTTTTTGCCAATTTACATATAGGATTGAATTTCTGTTATTTATTTAGAATAATAATTGTATAATAACAATACTGTTATTTATTTTTTATTATATTTATTTTTTTGTTAAAAAAATATACAGTTGAAGTCAGTATTATTAGCTGCCCCTTGAATTTATTTTTTTATATCAACCAAATGATGTTTAACAGAGCAAGGAAATTTTCACAATATGTCTGATAATATTTATTCTTCTAGAGAAAGTCTTATTTGTTTTATTTCGGCTAGAATAAAAGCAGTTTTTAATATTTAAAAAAAACATTTTAAGGTCAAATTTATTAGCCACTTTAAGCTATATATATTTTTTGATAGTCTACAGAACAAACCATCGTTATACAAAGATTAAAATGGCTCATTTAAATTCTGCCAAAGGGATTTAGAATATGTGTACTACCCAAATAATAAGTCTTTGAGAACGGGTTTCTCAAGCCAGGTGGCGCATTAGACCAGGGGCTCATGTCCTGTTTCCAAAATGCATCACAATCTGCTTTAGAAAGTGTTCTACTATGATAATTGGTGATAAAAATAAATAATGCCAACGCACACGCACACACACACACAGCAAAATGCAGAAGTTTTTTTTCTTTCCATTTGGCGTGTGTTATTAAATTTCATAACACTCTCAACAGTCTTTACTCCTTATTTGTGTCTAATACGCCAGTTTGTCACGGCGGCATGAATGAAATGTTTATGAGTTAAAGTGAAACTGCCAAACTGCAGTTAAAGTCAGGCATCCTGTTGATTTGATTCAGAAGGCCACTTTTTTGTCAGACCCGCTCATCGGTCAGGTATACATCCGCACTAAAATATCAAAGTGAAAGTCATCATAGCTCCAGCTCCCAAACCAACTTAGAGAATAGATTAACGGGGATTGTTTTTTTTTTTTTTTTTTTTTTTTTTAATCGCGCAATAAGAGTCTCGCGTTAACACAGCACGTTAACGTCGATAACGACCCATCACTAATTTATATATAAATTTTGGCCCAGTATAGCTATGTGTAGCAACACCCCTGCAATGAACCGATATGAAATTGCATTTCATGGGTAAATGATGATAGCATTTTTATTTATGACCAGTCCTTTAAATATTTAAAAGCACTATACTTTTGATGTCTGTTGTTTTATTTATATTTATATGATGTTGTGTTATTGTGCATATAAAATGTATGCATTTTTTTAGGACAGCCTGTTTATAACCTTTTTTATGAAACTGAAACTATTAAAAGATTTTTAAAGCTATGTTTCTTAATTTTACACTATATATTTACAGTTGAAAGTATGGACAGAAAAGTGTGGGAAGCAAATAGAAGAGAAGGATCAGCATAGGATCGAACTTGGGTCGCCTTGAACACCAGAGTGCCTTTTGTCGATGCAACCACTACATCATTGGCGCCCACTTTACACCTATAAATTCAAAAATTTAGATTTAACAAATATTGGATGTATTTAACTGCTTTAAAATGAATACAATACAGTGTTATTTTGCATTTGATAAATCTTGAATTTCTAATGCTGTTGGAATCCACAGAAAACCATAAAAAAATATAGATTTTTAGTTTTGTACAATTGTAATTATCTATGCTTGCTTACAAATAGTTTTTTATGTTTTGTGTATATTTTGAATCTTTTCCAAGTAGAGAGATTTAGGTAATCTTTGTGAAATTATCATCATGTTGCAATATATAATCTCAAAAAACAAAATATCGCAAGGACAGCTTTTTCCAATATCATGCAGCCCTAGTTTATAACAAGCCCTGATGGAGATTTCATTTCGAGTTATATTGGAAAATGAACAGCATAACATTTTGGCACAACATAAAGAATTTAGGTATTAATTACTTTGATCATTTCCTGATTTCTTTTCTGAAAATATACAATTTAAAAATATTATACGTCTTTATTTCATTTAAAATGACATTAAAACACTTTATAAAAGGTTTTATAAAATAATGTGAAAAAGTTTATAAATAATTTTATAAATTTTGTATATGTTTAAACATTTACCGTTTAATCATGGTGTATCAAAAAAGAAAGATCACAAAAAAATCGTCAAAAAATATATTTATGATTTGACCAAATTTTTTTACTGTTGGTGTGTACTATTTTTATACACACCATATACACATACTCCCCCAAAACAAATGTTTATTAAATGTAGTTTATTTTCCCACCTCAGTGAGGCGCTATTGCAAGGATAAATAATGTCAGTATTGTAAAAAAAAAAAAGAAATCAAGCTTGCCAAGGACTGTAAAAATACTGGTCTTAGCAACCACGCAGTTAATAGAAAAATTAGGTGCTTATCTAAAACCAGTTTGTTACACCTGACATTTACTATTTTTTACCAACTACAAGAGCTATTTTAATTAAGTAAAACAATTGAGAGACTGCTTTAATTCACTGCATAATTTAAACAGCTATTGACAAGAGCAAGCAAACAATAATTGCATAAATTAAGCAGTTATATTTAAACACACTCTGGCATACTTTAAGCATAATGAATAGTATTTTTCTTTTAATCAGTTTTTATTTGTCTATATCTACATATTCATCTCAACTCTGAAACACAGATACTGTGACATTACAATGAATATTTCATTCTCCGCTCAGATTCATCCATATATGTGGCTTTTATTTCCAATCTTTGCACTGCCCTCTTTTCTCACTGGCTTCTGCTCAAGTGCGGCTGATAGGGGCTGGCCTGTGGGAGTGGGCAGAGAGCCAGCAGTGGCTAGAAATTTCCAGTTCCAACTGGATCTCACGGGGGTGGGGAGGTGGGTTCAAGTGGGCAGTGTGAAAATACACCAGCCGTTTCTCCTAGAGAAGCATATAATAAAACATAAAGGAAAATGCTATGCATAGTTTTATTTTTTATTTTTTTGCTGTTTTTCTGGGACGAGACCTTTATTTAGAAAAGAACAAACTGCTTTTCAATAAAATAAAAAGACTGCCCAATGGATAGGAAATGCATGTTCTAGATTTTATTTCAGCCTTGCAGTGCATCTTCAATCAGTAGATCGGTTTTCTGATTATACTGACTGACTCTAATACACTGCAGCTTACAGCAGCAAAGCATGACTGGTTGTGGAGTGCGTGTTCAGAAAATCTCAAATAAACATGTTAAAAACAGCATATTTTAATATACTGCACATTTTTACTGCTTTACATTAGTATGCAGCGAACTCGGTCTCTGGCAGCTGCACACTGAATGTCTATGTCTAGGATGCAGACATTTTCTGAAAGTAAAGCTGCAACGCATTAATGAAACTGCAATGAAATTTGCAGTCAAAAAACATGCACTCTCTTTTGTCTGTGGCATAGCAATAAATGAATCAGAGCTCATACAGAAGTCCCTTTCAAACAAAGCTGCTTTCTGTTTGTCGACAACAATGTGACCACACCTTAACTGTGCATAGTTTTAGAAGACACTAGACGCAATAACATTTTAAGAGCTGACACAAGCAGAACAACATTTAAAACATCCCATTTTCAGTCTCCAAAGAACCGGCAGTGTGCCAATGAGCTGCATCTCATGAAGGTCTGTGTTGATGTCCTAAAGCTACAGGTCAACTGTCAATCAACTCATCTAGTATACAAATGCTTCTATGGCTAAAGGCATTGGGTCAGCCGTCAATGACTAAAACTTAAACCTTACAACTTCAACAATATTAAAGTCAAAAGGAAATGTCAGTGAGTACCAATTGTACTTTCACAAAACAATATAAATATTTTTTAAAAATTATAATAATAATAATATATACATTTATATTATATTTGAAAAACTGAATTAATACAAGTATTAAAAACAAATTAATACAAGTTCAAATGTTTATGGCCTTAGGAGTATAAAGACTTTAACCACAAGGTTAGTAACACTGAAAATGATAGGACAACTTTCTTGAGTTATTTAACCACTTAAGTATGATGTCATTGTTGTTACTGTGGATTTGCAATTACTTCCTATAACTGGAAATGATTTACTGAGAAAACTAGTTTGCTTTCCCCATTTCAACAGATAAACTTCCTTGTTATGCAGAGTCAACAAGAGGGCGAACTAAGAACTTTCACAGCTGATCTAAACTTACATGCAAACGATTTACAAACCTAATTTTATGGAACCAAACGAAAACAAAAATCAACTGTATTCATTGTCAGACAGATAAATTATTAGATAAATAGATTTCATCATCAGCTCAATGAATTATTAGATTTTTGATCAATTTACTTCAACTAAAAGAACTAGATCACTTACAGACAAGGCTGAAATGAAAACATTTGAGGAAGATAAAACAAAATATAGACACTTATAAATCATAGCGATTTAATTCTTTAAACTTTCTGAGTTTTACGCTTAAAAAATAAAGTTACAGTCTTAAACCTGCTGGGGGCAATGCTTGACCAGAGTTTTTATAGCATACACACATTCCCACTGCTCCAGGGCATACCAATATGCCAACTTAAATTGCTTCAGGCCAAATCGGCAACGAAGCAAAAAAAAAAAAAAGGTTTCATAACACGCAGACTCTCCTTTGAACTGCTTTATATTTTTATGCTTTATAGCAGGGGTAGCCAAACTTTTGAGCCCGCGACCCCCAAAATGTCAATGCCAGTGACTCGCAACGCCCAATATCCTCTGAGGTGGTTATAAATACAGTGGTTATAAATGCAATGGCGCACACACACCAATACACCACAGTCTATTCTTCATTTAATTTTTTTTATGTATGTCAGTGCGGTAAATGTGCCAGAAAGTTTCGCCTGGTGTTATCAATCTTCTGCATCTGATGCTATTGCTGTGTCTTGTAATGTAACGTAATTACTCCAGGGGTCGCAATCCAATAGAACTAGCAACCATAAGCTACTATAGTAACTATATATAGTAACATAAAAATTGTGGCCAGTCAGACTCTGTATGGTTCTTGCATATTAATGATTGTGTGTGTCAGAGTCTGTTTTGTTCCAATTGGCCAATTTTGTGTTGGAGGTTTCATGGATAAATTTGGCCAATCTGGTGGCCAATCCTTAATGATCGCCCATTCCACCAATAAGAGCAGAGTGTGAACGTTTAATTAGCAGAGTATTAGCAGTTTTGCTTAAAATATTGCAATCCACAAAGCATTGTGGGTGACGCATCAGAATTCAAGAGGACAATATGTTGGTTTGCGTCTCACTGGTGCATCTGTGACCAAGACAGCAAGTCATAGTAATGTATCAAGAGACACTGTATCAAGGGTAATGTCAGCATACCACCAAGAAGGTTGAACTACATCCAACAGGAGTAACTGTGAATGCAAGAGGAAGCTGTCTGAAAGGTATGTCCAACAGCTAACCTGGATTGCATCCATAAAAACTAAACCACAGATGCCAAACTTAGACGGACTGCTATTGCCAAACCTGGTCACTCATGCCAATGCCAAACATTGGTCTTGAAGGTGCCAGCAGAGAAAATCTTAAGCAATGGACAATGTGAAACATGTATTGTTCTCTGATTTCATCTTCACTGTCTTTCCTACATCCGGCAGAGTTACGGTGTGTAGAAGACCCAAGGAAGCGTACCAGCTTGGCTCTTGCATGCCCACAGTAAAACATGAGGTTAGATCAATGATGGTTTGGGCTAGAATATCTTGGCATTTCCCAGCCCAATACTAAATGGGCACTTTTCTGCCAAGGACTGTCATACTGGAAGACCATGTGCACCCAATGGTTCAAACATTGTATGGCAGTGCCATGTAGCAGGATGATGCAGCAATACACACAGCAAGACTGGTGACAAAGTGGTTTAATGAAAAGTGAAGTTGAACATCCCCCATGGCCTGCACAGTCACCAGAGCTAAATATTATTGAGCCACTTTGGGGCGTTTTGGAGGAGTGAGTCAGGAAACATTTTCCTCCGCCAGAATCACATAGTGACTTGGTCACTATTCCGCAAAATCCCTCTGGACACTGTACAGGATTTATATGTCATTTCAAAGGCAAATTGATGCTGTACTGGCCACAAAAGGAGACTACACTATTTTAATGAATTATTGTGGTCTAAAATCAGGTGCTTCAGTTACATTGTCCAACCCCCGTATGTGTGTGTGTGTGTGTGTGTGTGTGTGTGTGTGTATGTGTATGTGTATATGTATGTATATATATATATATATATATATATATATATATATATATATATATATATATATATGTATGTGTGTGTGTGTGTGTGTGTATATGCAAAGCTTTTTGAACACACAAGCCACTGATAATCATTTAAATAATCGTGATTACAATTATGACCTATATAATGGTGGATGATTATGATTTTTCCTATAATAGACTAGTCCTAATTTACAGTTTAGAAGGACAGTTTTTTAAACCACATTAAAGTCAAGCTATTACAGGTCTGCTGTATGTATTTAGTATAACTCCTTAAGGGCTCAAAATTGCAAGCGTTTTGGTCGCATATGCATCACAAAATATATTTGGGGGCATTTTTGCGATTGCATAAATTGTCGCCTTGCGACCTGTTTCCACTGCAAAATGTTCAACATATGCACAGATTTAGGAGACATTCACGCAGAATGAAAATGCCCACTGTTTGTTTATTGGCACACTGTGCTGTAACTGAAGGCAAATTGATTGGTTAATATCAGCTGTCAATCACTCAGTCAATGCCTTCTGCGTTTAGATGACCAGGAGCTACAACCGCAAAAATGTAAAGGTCTGGATTCGAGGGAACAAAAATAACACTGACAGATTTTGTTTTAGAAACCACCTAAAGTTACAAATTATGGCACATTTAATTAGTGATCGTGCTGAATGTTAATCCACCTAGGCATGAGACGATAATCGTTTTCAAGGTATACCGTGGTTTGGTAAAATCAAGGTATTAATACCGCATAAATGTTTTGCTATACTGTTTCTAAGGTATATGTGGAGGTTTTTTAATTGTGCTGTAAGGAAATTCTGTGTTTTTGAAGCTAATGAGTCAATGGCAGGGCTCAAAATTGCGACCATTTTGGTCGCATATGCACCCGATATTTTATCTATGTGACCTCAAAATATATTTGGGAGCTTTTGTGCGAGTGCATTAAATTGTTGTGTGCGACCAGTTTTTACTGCAAAATGTTCACCACATGATTTGGGAGACATTCCCGCAGAATGCATCTCTGCACTTGAAACACGAAACACAGTACTCAGGAATGGTTTAAAACAGTTGTCATGTCAACTTGCTGCAGTAAACAATGCCAAGTCCGTAATGCTTGCCCCGCCTTCGCGCTCTTATTATTGGCCCACTGCTCTAGCACTGAAATTTCAGCTGTCAATCAATCAGACAATGCCTTCTGGCTTGGGATGACAGAGAGAGCTACTACCACAAAAAAGATGAAGCTGAAGATGAGAATGAAGATAACACTGACAGATTTTGTTTTGTAAACCATGGCATTTAAAGTTACACATAACGACTCATCTTAGTAGTGATCATGTGCTGAATGTAATTCACCAACTACACTTTTCGAAGAGTGGATAAAAGATTTCCATTGGCTATAAGTCAGCTATGAAAAGTCTGTGGGATGGAAACTGTTTGCACATCTCGCACAAGAGCTTGTTTAATCCTTCATATAATCGCCAGATGCTGTCCGCTGTGCAAGTGGCAGCTATATGTAAAATTTAACACCACGTACATCATCGCAAACGGGCTTGCACTGAGTAAACTAATATCGCTACTCATGAAAAGACCGGTATTGTTATTAACATGACGTATGCATATAATAAGGTTCAGTATATGTCAAAAACATCAGTGCAATATCAGACAGACCATGAAAACAGCAGAGTTATATCATTAACAGATTCATACATGTCAAGCAGTGCATGCAGGGCCGGTGAGCGGTCCGTGTACCTTTTGGTCACTCAATTATGTTATAAAAATCTATTTTCTTGTGGTAACAGGATTTCATTGAGACATATTTTCCCTCACGCTTGCATATATTTTTTTTGCTAGATAGTTTGATTAGTGTTGATTTCAAATGCAATAAATATGTTTGTATAAAACTTGTAGTAACTGTGCTTATAATTGGTGGGTGCGACAAAATTTTGGCTGATGCGGCTAAATTTTTAAAGTTAGGAGCACCGGTGCTACCAAGCAAAAAGGTTCATTTCAAGTCCTGAATGGTTTAATTTAATTAAGTAGCCTGACTTGTTTGCGGTTTCAAAATATTATATTGTTTCCTAAAATGTAATACAATATGTTAAATGGGGAAAAAAAGTTGATGTTTTTTACTAAGAAATTTTTCAAAAGTAATTATTTTACAGCAGTTAATACAGTGATAGCATGAAACGGGATATTTTGATCCAAGATTATCATACCATCAGAAACTTACACCGGCCCACGCCTAAATCCACCAATTACACTTTTTGAAGAGTGAATAAAAGACTTCCAGTGGGTTAAAGTCCACTATGAAAATTACTAAAAGCCATTTACTATAACGCCTGTGGGACAGAGTTTTCAGATAACAGCAACTGAATCTACACATTAAGCGCGAGAGGTTCATTCATTTACTCAGGATGCTGTCAGCCATGCAAGAGGCAGCTATATGTAAAATGTAACACCACATACACCATCGCAAAAAATTAAACTAATAGTGCAAATCATAAAATTGTATGATCTGATTTAACCATTGTAGCTATTAAGATGCCGTGCAAATAATACGTGTCAATTTGATCAGTGCAATATCAGACACCACCTATGAAAAAAACATCACATATTACCTTAACTCCGTTTATCCTGTTCATGTCTACCAGTGCAATTTCAAGGTGAGTGTTGATTTCTTACACAATAATTCTGTTAATATAACATGTGTAGTAACACAGCATACTGTAACTATCATGAACTATCATGTAGTATTTATCTCATATTGCAGAAATGAGGGATTTTAGATGCATACATTTATCAATTATTCATTTATATTATATTTATTTATTAACATATTCCACTATACACAACTATACATATTCTACTACTATTGATTTTACAAATAAAGCTGCTGCACCATGTCAAAGTTAAATAATTTTTATGTTTTTCTTAAATTACAAAAATTAAACCCATTTCATAACACTTTAAAAGTCTGATATATGCTAACACTGCCTAGCAAGAACCGCAACTCAACTGATAGGAAGCAATCTAAAAAGAATCAACTACAAAATATATTTTGGAGCATTTGTGCAATGAATGGTTGAGGTGCAACCAGATGTAATTTCTCTAACAGATGTGTGTGTGAATATGACAACTGGTCTGCCGTAGGCTGCAGGTTTCAGATTGTTTAATATTAGCCGTCAATCACTCAGTCATTGGTTCCCGCTGTCAGATAACAAGCAGCTAAGACCATACATAGGGAATGCATGGGACTGAACATGAGAGAATGAAAACCACTTTAAGTTACAAATAATGGTGCTGGTCACAGTGATCATATAGTGAATGTGGATTCACCAGCCAGGAGGACATTGAGACAGAGGACAAGAGACATTGCTTGAAAGTCTTGGAATGGCTCTGCTGAAAATGGATACACTGCAAACACTGTAAAGCTGTGAGTCGAAATCTGTAGCAACATCCACCACTGAATCTACGATTCTCTAATCCTTCACCGACTCATCAGGTATTCAGGTACATGTAAAATAGCACTGCATAGTCATCCCTGTATAAGTACAGTTATTCTTTGTTAAAGCTCCAAACATTACCACTTTTTTATACTTGAATGCTTTAAACTCACTTGATATGTTTACACACTAACAGACCTTGAAAACACGGGGATTTTTGGGACGGGGAAAGTGAAAGCAAAATTTACTAGCCTGATTGGACAAGTATTTTCATTCATTCTTTCATTTTCTTTTTGCTTAGTCCCTTTATTAATCTGGGGTCGCCACAGCAGAATGAACCACCAACTTATCCAACATATGTTTTACGCAGTGGATGCCCTTTCAGCTGCAACCCATCTCTGGGAAACATTCATTCACACTCATTCACTATGGACAATTTAGCCAACCGAATTCACATGTGCCACATGTCTTGAACTGTGGGGGAAACCGGAGCACCTGGAGGAAACCCATGCGAACGCAGGGAGAACATGCAGTCCACACAGAAATGCCAACTGACCCATCCGAGGCTCGAACCAGCAACCTTCTTTCTGTGAGGCGACAGCACTACCTATTGCACCACGGCGTCACCACGAGTAACTTAACAACAGTAATGTTAAATTATGTGACTGAACTGTTCTTTTTGAACAAATCTTTTTGTGGTGAACTAAATTGGAATTATAATTAATTATAATTAATAATTAATAGCTTTTGGCTTTAGTCTCTACCATCCCACATGCATAACATCACTACATAGAATTGTGGTCAATTAAACACAGCCTGGGACATGTATATAATTGATCTGGTGTGTAAAGTAACAGTCTTGTGTTTTACTTCGAATGCCTGATTTTCACCGAGAGTTTAAATTCATGGGATTAATATGAGAATGAGGAAACAAAGCTGTTTGAGGATCACAGTAGGCTATGCATTTTTGGTATATTCAGGTTTACATTAAATGGCATCTTTAAAAGTCATACCTCTCATGTGCTAAATCATTTTTACTTGCTGACTGTCTATGAAACAAATCATAACTCAAAATAGACAAGTTCTTTCTACTGCAACAGATCATCATGTCTTGCAGCTTTCTTTGTGTTTAAATGGTCTTTTAAAATTGTTCCAGAGCATGAGAACATCAGTCAGAGATGCAAAATAATTGTACTCTTTTTTTTTTTTTTGACATTTTTATTAGGCATCAATGTTCAGTGCATTATTTTGATTAAATATTTGAATTAAAATGATCTATTAGAACAATTAATTTGTTTTATTTTAAAAGATTCATGCTATTTTGTTAAAATTACAACATAACACATCCAGACAAAAAGACATTTCGGTAATGAGAATTTCAGCAGAAAATTTCTCATTTTGCAATTACACATTGTACCTCAAAGAGAACAGTATTTAATATTATGTTTTTTTTTATTACCAAGTTTTATAGGTTTTAGTAGGTTAAGTTTTTATAACTAACTATTTAAAATAGGGCTACAACGAATCAATTAAATCGATTAGTAAAAGGGTTGGCAACAAATTTCATAATCGATTTGTCGTGTCGTGCAACACAGACGCTTGATTATTTAAAAAATAATTAAATTTAGTTGATCGTGTAGTGGAGTGAATGTACTCTGCCTTTCTGGCTTCATAGACAGGAAGAAGCAAAAAAAAAAAAAACCGAGCAGAGGTAACGTTAGAGTAAAGATACATGGTGAAGGCAGAAAAATCTATGCGAGCCTAGTCATCCAAGGTGTGGGCGCATTGTAAACTAAATAAACAAAAAAAAAAGAGTGTTAACTGCCAAATATGCAAAAGTGATGATGGGAGCACCATGGCATTGATCCAGCACCTGAAATGCAAACATGTTGGAGTTTTTGATGAGGAGAAAGGGAGCAACAGCAGGGTAAATCACTACAGAATCATACCTTTGATTTGTTTTGAAGTGTAATGTCCCTGGTGCTGGTGTTTAGCTACTTGTTATCCAGCTTGACAAGCATGACGTGAAAAATTCAAACTAAGCTGTGGTGCGTTGGCTGGTGCTGAGCCAGAGAAAGACGTGTCATTGTCACAATTATGCAGTGTTTTTAACCACCCAATGCTTATTTTATGTTTAGACATGTAAATACACACTAGTAAAACAATCCATTCAAAGGAAGTCTAACAATCCATTCAAATATAATTTGCCGATGTGTATTACTCATATCAGATAGACGTAGTGGAAGTAACAAAGTTCAATCTATTCTTCTCCCAGCTGGCCAGCCACTTGCGTACATGCATTTTGGGAGTAACTGATGAATTTGCATGCTGAATCCTGTGTTATCCAATTTTATGAATGAGGCATGCGTTTGGCCACAGGTAAAACATGGTGATGCCCATCTCACGTTATAGATCATGATCAAGATTAATTACATGTCTTTTAAACAACAAAAACACTCACTAATATATAATTTATTAAAACGGATAAGCATAATAAAAGGGATACTTCTGTCATACAGCGTTATTGTGTCTGCGGTGTGTCACATGACAAACATGACGCGCCACCATGGAAAATTAAGGATGAACGTTCTAAAACAATAAGCGCCTAACAAAGCTTACTCCCGGGGCTAGATAGACTCTTTTAAACTCAGCAGTGAAAGGGTTAATAACATCGGCAAAGCAGCGGTGGTATAGTTACTTTGCACTTTGCATTGCAAGACTAAAGATGCTTTTATTCACTCGCCTTTTATTGGATCATTCATTTTTCAGTCCATTGCCATGTGTAGCTATGCTGCAAAAAAGCTTTTCTTTCATAGTCATTTCATTTTGTTTCTTGTACAAATATTTAAAACATTTTAAATCATGACTGGGCAAGAAATATGGCATGAGAAAATTAAGTTATGCTTAAATCTTCTGCTTGAGATTATATCTCACTAAGAATATTTTTCTTAACCCATTGGCAAATAATTTAGCTTGTTTTAAGCAAATAATCACTTAATTTTGAGGGGCTTTTTTATTTTTTGAAAACAAGACAATTTCTCTTGCTAATTTAATGTGTCTTGTATGTATTAATAATATTACTATATTACTACAGCTCAGGGTTGTTTAAGAACAATGTTTGTGCACTTTCTAAAAAATGTTGTTCTATTTTTGAACAAACGGTTGGAAAATAAATGCTTTTCTTTCTATTTTTATCCGATTAATAAAATAATCGTTAGTTGCAGCCCTAATTTAAAAACATAGGTAATCACCAACACCAACAAAACACAAGGTTATCAAGTGTCAATGTGCAAGCATTAGTCTTAAGTCTAAAGATCAGGGACAAGGCAACTGAGAAGAATCCTACTACAATCACCTTAGCCGAACTTAATTAATGTTTCTTAAAGATCTTTAGGAATTTGAAGAATTAACATGAAAATAGATGTTTCATGTAATTTATTGACTACTTTTCAAAGGGTTTTACAATCTCAAGCCTACATACGCTGAACAAGTAGGACTCTCACAACCAGTTGATCTAAAGTTGATATGTTGGGCAAGTTAAGATGCTCACAAATATATCAGTTTTCATCATGATAAAGAGCCAAAACCCAAGCACAGGTTACTTGCCTAAGCATAATTACTTAGGTCATGCATTTGTACATAATCTTCTAAAGAAATTAGAAATGCTACTTAACCTTTTCCATACAGTTCTAAATTTTCTCTAAAAGGTTACATTTATTGTTTGTTACATCTTTTTTACGCCTTGCAAATGTAAATCTTAGATCGTGTGTGATGTAACCTACATTGCTTTTGCAAACTCAGGAAGATAATGTTATATTATCTAGCAGGTGAACAGACAAGGTATATTTGAAATTGCAAAAAAAATAAAAGCATCAAATACACCGAGTTGTAAAAACAGTTTGAATCCAATAACATAATTTTCCAGCAAAAATGTGTTTATGTATCCCCAATATAAATAAGTCCCAATGTAAATGTACAATATCTTGTTTGTTCTAGTGCTGTCAAAATTAGCACGTTAACGCATGCAATTAATTTGAAATATTTAACACGTTAAAAACAATTAACGCAATTTCGCAGTTGCAGTTTTTTTTTATTTTCTGTTGTGGCCGACGTGTGTTCAATGTGCAAAGAAACATGGATAAGATCAAGAAAGCGCTTTTAGAAGGAAAGTTTCAGTGTAAAACAACTAATGTTGCACAGGCTCTCCAGCGTTTTCTCCAGAGTTTCATGTAATTTTGGGAGTTTTATTCTTAATTTTTCGACTTTAACTGCAGTTTAGCAATTCAGTTTCATTCAGCAACATATTGATCATGCCGTCGTGACAATTATTGCTTGAGAACATGAAGTAAGGACTGGTGGAAGAGTGTTGTTTTATTGGAATTTGATACCGCATGCTGAATGGAAAGAAAGACCTCAGCATTTTGTGACTTGGGTGGTCCATAAAGGGCACCTAGGTTACCCCTTTTTTCAGATTTAATATAAGTCTTTTGCGTCTCTAGAATGTGTATATAAAGTTTCAGATCAAAATACCCATCAGATTTTTCATTATACCTTTTACAAGATGCTGTTTTATACTGATTTCCAGCAGGGGAAATGGTTTTGTCGTACTGCGCCTTTAAGACGATTCTTTCCCGCCCACTTTCTCGCCCACTACATGCCTCCTCCCTCAGCTGCGTCAGACAACAGACAGACTTAAAGGAAGAAGGTCTCACGTAGCGTTTGTGAGATACTACAGTAAGAACTAACCTTTACTAAACAGTATTGTGAAGTTGCATTGATGAGTCACACACAATATCGTTACAAAGCGCGCGCACACACACACACACAAAACAGATGACACACACACACACAGGCAGGCAGACAGAGCGCGCTTAGCTTAGTTAAGGCTAACCTCAAGTACTGTGTGGATATCTGATATGCTAATGTACAAAATAAACCCGATTTAACTTCCACAAACCGGGATTGAAGCGTCTTCTTTTATAATTGTTCTGACACGCGGCTGTGCTGATAAAGTAAAGCTGAAGTAAAACGCTGTAATTACTTACACACATACTCTGTTTTAAAACACTTTAAACATGTGAAACTTACTCTTAATCACATTTGATGATGATTGCTGATCCAAGCGAACAGAACAGACCTTTTATTCCCGGTTGCTTTGCGTATGTCTGCATGGTCTAGTTGCCATATACACGCGACTACCGGAACATGTTAATGCGCGCAGCTGTCAATCAATTCACTGGGTGGGGGGAATCGCACACCTACGTAATGGTGCGATCAATTTGAAAACAGCTCCAATTGGCTGACCCTTTTTTTTGTAGTTAAATTGAAAATAAAAGAACTGGGTGTGTTCATATCACCCCAGTATGACGGTCTATTTACTATACCAACACACAGATCTGTCCAAACAGCTTGAAAAGTAGATTTTTTACCATAGGTGCCCTTTAAAGGTAATCAAAATTTGCTGTTAACATGGTGGACCCTTTATCAGAGTATTACCTCAGTCATATTAAAATTGGAGTATTGGTGTCTAGGCATGGGACGACAACAGTCTTCAAGGTACCGCGGTTTGGAAAAGTCTTTAAAACCACCAAAATTTTCTGTTATTCCATTCCTAAGGTATGAGTAAGATTTTTTTATTTACATTTTTTTGTTGTTTTTTAGGACAACACAATCTCCTGCAGAAAATCTGCCCAAATATGTGATTTTAAAATGTAAACAAACTTGTTTTTGAAACTAATGAAGACAGTAGAAGTCAATGATTCATTTGAATTGTTCAGCTCGACCTGTTTCCTGCTCCAAAATATTTTAAACGATACTCAAAATAAAATATATTGTGTTCAAAAGGGAAAAAGATTTTTGTATTTTACCCAGACATTTACAAGAAGCATATATCCCGTCAGAATCTTATACCGGCCCATGCCTATTGGTGTCCTTGTAAATGAACTCAGTGAAAATACCAAATGATGTTGAATGCTGTCAGAGACAGTGCATACCTCTGACTTTAAGTTGATTCCATGAGCCCTCAAATGTTTCATTAAGTTTGATATGTTTCCACCCTACAAACAACTTTTTTGTGCAGCGTCTGCTTCACGTTGTTGTGTCAGAATTCTTGTTAAATATAGCCATATGTGTTTAGAGATAGTTTAGAGATAGTGTGACCTAGAGTCCCTGTAAGAAGTCTAGAGTCTTACCCCTTGATGCTACTAACGTGCTTGTCTCAACAACAGTGACACCAAAATTAGGCACTGAAATTCATATGCTGATTCAGTGATCCTGCTTGTAAGAGACTGTTCTCACTCTCGGATCACATCATTCAATAGAAAGGGCCACATTGTCCCCCGATAATGTCAACAGACTGAGTCTTAACAACTGGCTGAATGTAAAGGAGGACTAAGCAAAATTGTTTCTACTTCATAATCAATGTTCTCAACTATCAGCATTTTTCAATGAGTACAATTGTTTGTATTTAATACTTAATTATTATAATTTACCAATTTCCATATTTAAAATACCTGTATTTTTTCTTTTTCTTTTTTTTTGCAGTCCACTAAGAATCCAACATGTAAATAATTTTTGTTTGTTATTGGCATTGATTGTTTTGAAATTAAAATGGCACTAACATGCCTGTGTTTTTATTTCTGTAAAAAAATATGGATTTCAAGCCAACAGTTTGAGGATCTTGATGGTTTATTGTGGGTATATTGTTTAAGTGAAGAAATCTGTGTTACAAGTTGAACACAAATTATAATAAACAGTTATATTTTAAATTTAAATAGTTTCTATTTCTTGAGTTTACATTAATTTTACATTTGAATAGAAAAAAATACAATTTTAAGTCTTTTAATTGAGATTAATTACAAAAAAAGTGTGATTAATTAGTTAATTTTTTTTAATCGATTGACAGCACTAGTTTGTTCCAATTAATTTTCTAAATAATCTGCCCGACATAAAACCTAATATTTAAATGCAATAATTACTAATATATATTACTTCTTTAAAACATCTCTAAAAACATTATTTGCAGGTGAAGATCAGGGTGGTCTAAATGATGATTTTAGACTCAATTAAAATCTCTTCACAATGAGCTTTTAAAAAAATATCATACACTGTAAATGCGAATAGTATTCCTTACTATCAAAATTCTAGTGTGTTTACTTAATTTTAAGCTAATTGTTGAGTTTACTAGAAATGCATTAGTGTTGCTGACATAGTAAGGTATAAAGTTCCCATAACTAATGTAATTTGAGTAAAATTGCTTATAAGGGCTAAGCCATGCTGTTACGCATGCGTACTGGGTGGTGATTTCCCATCCCCCATCCCGAGTCACAACCAACCGCCACCCAGCACCGCCATTGAAGGACAGGATTTCATATTGAGAAGATGTACTGCTGTAAAACAAGGTAAACTTTTCGTTTTAATTACTACTTTGATTTTATTTGTATAGTATCAGTAATCTGTTTATTTCCTGCACTTTGTGAAATTGTTTGCTGTTTTGTGAACTAATTAATAGCCCATGATGTTGTGACTAAACGTTTTGACCACTGCACGTTATTTGCAATACTGTCTACTTTACTAGATAAGCTATTTTTAGCTGCTTAGTCCTTTTTAATAACTATTAATAATTTGTAAAGTTAGTAACGTTAGTAATTTGTAAAGTGGGCGTTATGCTCTAAAAGAGCGGGCCGCGCCATTTTAAATGATGCACTGAGAGAGCAAGAGCGCGCGCAATGATCCGTTCAAATAGATGTAAAGTTAACACATAGCTGTAGGTCTACATTTTTAAAAAAGAAAACGAAACCTATTTATCCGCATTACAAATACAGTAACGTCAGTTATCGCTGAACTTTAGTGGCGCTTGTTGTGACGAAAATATGCGTGTTTTTTTTTTAAGATTTACTTTTATGAGATCACCTGCAGGAAGCAGGTGAGGAGATCAGCTGTGATTCGGTCCGGCGTCAGCGAGCGGCTTATGACCAGACCAGTCGTTTTTTTCTCCATGATCGCCGGGGCAGCAGCAGTTTTAACCCGCCGAGGCTTATAAAGAACATTATACGAACATTATAAAGCAGTTTCAGCTTAAAATCGACCCGTGAGTGTCGTAGGTAATTTAGGATTTCGATGCGATTACGATTCGTGTCACTGTATGAGGCAGATACATATTTACACATGATGCTAAAGTGTGCTTATGCTAACAATCCCTATGAAACTTAAAGTTAAACTTATGAAAATGCGAGAGATATTTAATTAACTCATTTATTTGTTTTATATGCTATTTGTCTTTTCTTTATGCCGTTTTGAAGGTTTATTCCAGTGTTGCCGTTACGTTATTGAGTGTTTTGTATTGCTGTAATGACAAATAAATCTGACCAGACGCGACTGAATATGTGTGATGGATAACGTTAATGATGAAGTGGTAACGTTATAACTCGTACAACCAAGCACAGAAACATCCCTTTGTTTGCTCAATATCACACAAAGGCATCAACAAGCCTTTGTTATAAGCAAACTTTCTGTTAAGAAACAGGCTTTGCCAAACCTGTTAGTTTGCATTTTTAAAGAAGGTTTCACTAATTTTTAACAATTTAGGGCAAATAAATGTGAACAATTACAAGGTTGTTTAAAATGTAGCACACCATTAGAGTATTGTGAGTGGCATATTTGGTTTGTAATATCATTATACCCTTTATTTTTTATTTCAGACTACCAGTTTGTGAGCTGATATGCAGTGGAAATGTAAGTTTTGCACTTACACATCAAAGAAAACTTTTTGAACAATACCGCACAAGCCATAGAACATATTCATGAATTGTTCTATTAACGTTACCTTGTCTCCATACTGAGTGTCAGGGTAATTTTAAATCGTTTAATGCATTAAAAGTACATTTAACAAAATTCTCAGCAAAGAACTGCATGATCAAGAATAGTCCGAATATTTTGTCCATTTGAATAATCATCTGAGGACTAGTTAGAAATAGGGTTGTTGTGTTGTGATACCATTAATTTATGTTACAATACTATACCAGCTGAAGTATGGTGATACCAAGTAGTATTGCAATACTGTAATTCATAACTTAAATCCATGAAATAAAGAAAAATGTCAGAAATAATATATTGTATATGTTATTATAGGCCTACTTGAATTTAAATAATTCCCTTATTGTTGAAAAAAGTATTTGCACATCTCTTCACCTAAAATGTATTCATTCCAGCAAAAAAAATACATTAAAATAAAGATAAATAAAGAAAACAGCATTTTTCCAACAAACCTAGGCTATATGAAGTGGTCAAAAATAGTTTCCTGTTGCTATTTTGGGTTTTTCATCTATCATACTTTTTTCACACTTATTATCGGATAAGAATCCAAAGTAATTCAAAATTTCACTTTATGAGTCATTCTTTTTAATAGATTGTCACGGTTGTTGTAGCTATTATATCATATTGACAGGAACAGAATTAAACGAATTCCGATTCAAAATGAACCATCACAAAATATGCATTAGGCTACTATAAAAGTTTCAAATTCTACAGTTTTACAACCTTAGAAGGCTCCATAGACTATTAAAATACAATGATCTATTGTTGCTGAATCGTGTAAGTATTTTAGTGACTTTTTCACATGCAGCATTATGTATTGTAGGCAGACTGTTAATGACAATACTACCGTTTACAAACTACAGTGGCACCGCCAGTATCTTGGAGCCATAGTATCACGATACTACCATAGTACCGGTAAACCGTGCAACCCTAGTCAGAAAGTTCAGTGTCCTTTTAAAGACATCAATTGAGACAAATATTTATTCCACTTTTAATGCGCATAAAAGTAAGGCACACCAGCAACAATGCCATGAGTATATTTAATCGGGGGTTGTGTTTATTACTGTTTGGTGACAAGTATAGCTCATGCTTTTGATGACAGGCGCCGGGAGTATTTGGCAGCTTTTATTATTCAAGAACATTTAACTATGTCATGTTAAAGTGTAACATCTGTTGCTAAATGGCATTGCATTGTATCATTGCATGTGTTTCTGATTTCTGTTTTTTGTTTTAGAATTTCGCTTAGCCATGTCAATAACACTTTACGTTTTTGTGCACAACAGTGACATCCAGAAGGAAGTCATAGAGGAAACACCAGCTGATGCAAGTGCTGCAGAAGGTTTGTTTTCTTTTCAAAACTTTGTGTGATTTTGTGAATTTGTGTTTTTGAATATTATTAATGACTAATAATGTTTTGATTGGATCTTTGCAGAATTCAATCGAATATCAGGAAGAAATGTGAGATCCAAGTTCTACGCTGCATTGGACACACACTGCTCGTTTGATTGAAATAAAAAAAAAAAACAGGAGAAAATTGCAGAAGAAAACTAGAAGAAATTTTCAACATGTTTATTCAAAGGTATTTTTGTGACATCATCTTTGAATCATAATTTGCATTTGATTGCAATAAATTGCATTTGATGTTTTCATTGGGCTATAATGCATGTCTACCTGTCTTTACTTATTCAAGGTCATCTGGCAGCAGTTCTCCGGGGTCTTTCAGTCCTTTAGAGGGATGAGTCTAAAGAAATTTTCAGGATGTGTTTTGTAAGTAGTATTATTGTTTCTGCTTTCTTAGACTGGAAATGAAGCAGTCATTCCAGTTTACTTCACTTATTAATAAAAATTTTCAATTTTATAAAAATAAAACAAATGCATTTAATGTAAGTATTTGAAAGTAAGAGGGATGTTATATTATGGCCTTTGGAGCAAGAGCATTGCCATGTTGCAAATACAGCAGCTTGTGCCGTCACAGGGTCAGTTAGCTTCATAGGCCAGTGAAGTAATGAATGCATTTCTTTAATTTTTAAACACACTTGTTTTGAAAAGGAGGAAGATTAGCTTGAAAAAAAAATCTTAATAAGTGTAATACCTATGTAATATGTTGAGAGAAATATAATTTCAGTTGAAAGAACCTGCTGGATTAAGATGTAAAAAGATAGTGTTAAAAGCCACAAAGTCAAAGATGCTCCGTATTATAACCAACCCTGTGAAGTCACCTGCTGTGGGATTGTAGATGGCTGCACCCTTGTTCTAAAAGCCATACTAAAACATCAATTTTCTTATTAAAAAATAGTTATTAATACATTTTTAAAAAGTGTGCTAAATAATGCAAACTTGACTCACTGCTTTAATCTAGCAAAACCAAATGCATGAATCGGTTTCCAATTTATTAAGTTTTCCCTACAAAATATTTATATTGATTATGTAGCACCAATTGGTCTCTCACACATTTGCATTTAATTTCTTGAAAATGTTTTAAAAGTACTTTTACTGCAGTTTGTTTTATTACATTACAGTGTTTCTTTAATTAAAAAAAATTATTGTTCCTTTAGAATAGTATCATGATCAAGATACTGGAATTTAGTACCAATCTCTGCTGCAATTTTAAGCAGCAAATTTCCTGCTAACATTTTAAGCACTTTTGAGCACATTTTTAAACAGCACTGTTTTGCCATTCTGTTCACATGCTTAACAGAAATGACACTCAACAATGCTCAAATGTTAGCAGGAAATGGATGTTTTTAAAATTACTATATGGATTGGTAATAAATTCCACTATCATGACAAGCCTAGTAGAAGCAGTACAGGCAAATCCATCGTGTTGGTCTACATTGAAGAAGGAGCACCATAGCAAGGCCTTCTTATAAGAAGCATTTGAATGTAAAATGTACTATAAACACAAATAGTCATGCTAATAAGCAACTAGTTAATAGGGTAATTGGTTCCTACTAAAGTGTTACTAAATTAAGCACAAGGAATTGTATTTTTTTCACCTCTGCTTTTGGTCTCCTGGCCACTACAGGCTTTATTAGTGCCATTTAGAATATCAAACTTTACTTATTTTTCTTTCTCTATTCATAGGATGTAATTGTAGAGTCGGACTTCAGTGCAGAAGATGTTGGCCTGCTGACTGTCGTGTGTGAAGATGTCTAAAGAACCTCATTATGGATGCAATGTGGGCCTTTATACTGGAAGGAAAAGTGGTTATGGACTTTGCCACATGCAGTATGTCTCTTTTTTTGCTTTGATTTACACACTGAATTCGGACTACCCAAAGACTTTGAGCAATGCATTTGAATTTGTTCAACGTGTGTTGCTTTTGCTGGGAGGGAAGCGTAATGTGTTTTATTCGGCGAGTGCCTATATACTGCTGTGCTTTATGTTTAAAGGTTCAGGTATAATGGCATGTTTAATTACAAAGTGTTGCTTTTTAACATGTTGCTGTTTGCAGTGTTACATTTAGGACTGCAGCATTTTGGTGTTTAAAACACTTTTTTTTTTTTTTTTTTTACCAAAAAAGTGTATTGTGATTTATAGGGTTGTCAAAAGTATTGAGTTTGGTACCAATCGGTACTGAAATAAATAAAAAAAAAGTCCATCCATTTCCCACTAACATTGCAAGAACTGATTGGCCATTGTGTTCACATGCTCAGTAGATATGACTGATTGGCTTTGAAGGTCATTATTTTTACCACACTTCACTACTGTTCACCAGGTGCAAAGATACAAAGACACTGGATAACTTCAAAGCACTGTCGATCAGTCGATTCATCACCAGATAGCTTATATGTTAGCTTCTAAACAAATCAGCTATCGACATGGCTTTGAAACACTTCAGTGTCTGTGTAACTTTGTTTGGACTCAGTGAAAAATGGTAAACCTATGACAGTCACAGCCAATCACAGTCATTTCTGTTGAGCATGTGAACACGGTGGCCAATCAATGGTGTTTAAGAACGAGCTCAGTAGCACTCAAATGCTGGTGGAAAATGGATATTTTTAATATTTCAGTATTGATTGATACCAAACTCAATACTTTTGACCACACTAATGTGATATTTTCTGTAGGAAAATCTAAACTACACAGTCTAACAAATTAGCTTTACAGCTTAATATCTGTTCCTCTGTGAGTGTCTATATGCTGCCATGTTTAAGGTGCTGGTGCAATGGCATGTTTAATTACACTAATTCAAGTATCTTTTTTCCAAGTGTCAAGTATTATAGTTTTTTTGATAGATTTTCAAACCTTTTCGAAAACTTGTGTTTTAGGGTTGAACATGTTTATTATATTTTTTGTCTGTATTGCTGTTTACAGTATATTACAGCACTTTACAACAGGTTTTTACAAAACTGTATTGTGTATAAGTGTATTGTGATACTAAAATATCACAAGTGTATTGTGAAATTCTGCTAATTTTGTCAAATAAAATGTTTACATTTAAGACCTGTATAATGTCATTACTTGTAGGTTGAACTACATATTTTATGTTCAGTTTAATTGAAGAAAATGTGGAAACCGATTGCACGTAGTTTCTTTAGTTGACATTACTTAAAATGGTGGATTAAAACAATGTTGAGACTACTAGCATTCAAGATGTTAACTGAACATGGTAGAACAGTATTAGTTAAATAGAGTTATTAAAGTAATCTTACTATAAAACCCTAAGTAAGATTACTAAATAATGACAAGTATGTTAACTAGAATTTTCTATTAAACTTACTTAATTTTTAACAGTTAGTTTACTTTATAAGTTTTAGTTTTCTTACTTCAAGGCAATAATTAAACTTAACTTAAGATTTCCTTGTAAGTTTATATCGCAAAAATAAGGCAATCGGTTTCCAAACTTTTTTTAAGTAAACTGAACATGTTAGAATTTACAGTGTAGTTTCGTGCTACAGAGCACATTGCATTAGTTGCAGTTATGACACCTCTGTCTCAATATAATGTACAAGGTGACATACAGTAACCTCAAATATTACTCAGTGGTAGAGTTACACTCATGAGACATTGCACTTATTCATAACAACAAAAAAATTATGTTAGTTGCATGTGTTTTAAAGCCTTGGCTGGTTAAACATTTAATTTTGCGTGCTATTAAGCAATTTTCCCCTCACCACATACACCTGAAGTGTACAAACAGCAAAGCCTGTCAAACAGCCCCTAGTTAGAGGTCTTGGTTATATTTTATGTCTGACCATGCAAAACACACAAGATTTACATATAAACACATTTGTTTATGTCTAAAGTGAAAGCAAACAGATAAAGTCTGTGCAAAATTAAAATTGACTATGTTTTTTCTGCTAGCTGATTTATGTCATATGTGCCATGTTGCAAAAGCTTACTATTGTGATAGAGGTGAGTGTGAGTAATTAAACTGAGTGCAAGTAATTAATTACGCTCTTAACTCCTTAAAAAGTCAGAATTCAGTGTTTGTGAGTTTGCTGGAACAGTCTTTCACTGACACTGAAGTAACAGTAGAACCCAAGATCCACAATTTCATTGCAAGGGAGGAAATGAAAGCTGTAAATCTCAATCTCTGCTTCTGATCCAGACACAAGCGTGTCTGCAGAGCAAGTTGTCTCTACCACATCTATTATGGATCAGCTGTGATAACCGCAGCTGTTCTTCAGTGTCTGTGTCACTGCTTAATGTACAGCGCTGACCATTACAGCCAACTGCAGGCCTTTCTGTTGAGCGCTTAAACACTTGTCAATCATAAGCTGTTTCCATCCACCTATTTTGAATATGTGCATTAAAAAAATTGGTTGATGGAAACACCAAGATGCACAGAATTTTTGAAAATGCGCATAAAAAAGTATGCGTATAACTGAGTAGGATAAACTTTTATTCGTTAATAAAGGATGCGCATAAACTACAATGGAAACACTTTTACCGGACAAATTCAAGTATGCGCATGTAATTTTGTTTAACATCTGAAATTTTATTTTTGTTTATTCTAAAACGCCTTAACCATTTCATTATTAGTGTTATTATATTATCAGTTAGCTCCAGAACTGTCAAGAGCGTCTGTGCTCTGCGTCTCATGCCTTCAAACGCCACCACACGTTCCTTGCATGTCGGCATCTTCTTCTGAGGTGCAAGTCATTTATTTAATAAGTAAAAGATTCACACAGCTTCTACCGCAGCAAATTGCGTTTTTACTTTTGATATTTGGCACCAGTAAATCAAATAAAAAACTGTGTGGTAAGCATCGTCAATGCACCGTGATATCAAACTTATCCAAACTGTGAGACCAAGTAGGTTCAGAGCCCTAGCTCACATCAGTATTCTTTATTCATTTATTTATTTCCTTTTAAGCTTAGTCCCTTTATTAATCTGGGGTCGCCACAGCAGAATGAACCACCAACTTATCCAGCATATGTTTTATGCAACGGATGCCCTTCCAACTGCAACCCATCACTGGGACACATCCATACACACACATTCACTATGGAAAATTTAGCTTGCCCAATTCACCTATACCACATGTCTTTGGACTGTGGGGGAAACTGGAGTACCCGGAGGAAATTCATGCAAACATGGGGAGAACATTTAAACTCCACACAGAAACGCCAACTGACCCAGCCAGGGCTCAAACCAGCAACCTTTTGCTGTGAGGCGATTATGCTACCCACTGCGCCACCATAATGCTCACATCGTCTTTCTTAAAATTAATTATTAATCTATGCAAGTTTCTCCCCAGAAAAAAATGTTTTGGTAATCTTAAATCAAAGTCTGACTGTTTGCAATATTCTTAACCACATTCTTACCGTTACTTTGCTATGAGGAACTGATACTCAAAAAAAAGCCCGGAACCTACTAATATTCAGTTTTAGTTGGAAGCAACTTTGGTTCATGTGGACTTTAAGAATAAAATGTTACAATGAGTGCACTACTTATTAGGGGTGTAACGGATCACGGTTGATCTGTTATACATACGGATCACAACCCAAGGTTCAAATTTGGAACACACATGCTCCGCCGATTAAAACCTTTTTTTACTTGTCGATTAATCCTAATTTGGTAATGATCACAGAGAGATCGGCTCTCGCGTCCTTCAAATAACATGTATGTGAGTATTTAGGCCTTGAAGTAAAATATAATGATGATGAAAAAGTTGTGGTGGGTTATTGAGATGTGGTGGGTTCTTAGTAGAGCTGCACGATTCTGGCTAAAATGAGAATCTGTGTGAAAATCTTAAAATAAAGATCAAGATTTTCTCACGATTCTGTAGATGTAAAATCAAGGTATGGTAAAAACAAACATATGGCACAACCTCAATAATAATATTATGTGTAGGTCTACTGGTTTCTTTAAATAATTCTATTCTACTTATAATAATTATGTTTAAGATATATGCTTGAAATCTGTAATATTAGACAATTTTATTCACTGGTAAAATCAGACATTTGCCATTATCAGATTATATTCAACAATATATAGGCTAGAGTAGCTATACTGACATTGTAAACATTTATTTTCATGCACAACTGTGAGTTCGCTATGAAAGAAAAAACATATCAAATGTCGTAATCATAACTCTAAAATGCGATACAATCATTTAAATGAAGTGCACACTTTCAGTTTCATTCTGACTGCTAAGTGCTTGTTCATACTTCGCACGCGGCTCCCAAACGATCACTCTGTGCCACAAACTGAATATTATTTACAACTGTGTTACCTGTTACTCGCAACATATGCAGGTTCTGTTCACTAAAGTAGACGCGCGCGCGTCTATCATTAAGTAGAGCGCGCGCGCGCCCTGTGATAACAGCTCACGGCTCAAAATTACATTTTTAGTGAATTATACCTTATAAATACAGTATGTGACTCATTCAACATCATTTAGAGGTGTCAATGTCACTGAATAACGTGTGTGAAACAATGAAAAGACTCGTGCAGCCGCCTTTTCTTCTTTCCTGAACTTGAAACTATGATTGGCAAATTCGTAGAAATGCTGGATTAAGATCATCTAGGGGGTCGAATCGAGATCTTTCAACGATTAATTGTGCAGCTGTAGTTCTTAGGTTATTAATGGTGCCGTCACTACTTGTTTAGCCGGCATTAATGCATTCACCTGCACAATTAGTCATTAAAAGATTGGGATCTCAACACTGGTGCAAAATAAATGATAAATTATGGTAATTTGCATACGTTTATTAATCCTTCGAACCGCTGCATTCAAATCTGTGTTCGAAAAACACAAAAACCAAGAAAGAGATTCAGTCTTTAGTGTTTTGAGTTAGTTATTAATTTACAAACAGTCAAACAACACAAAAGTACTGGGAAAACAGTTTATAGTTTAGAAATAACCACAGATGTTTATAGTAACGATTAAAAAAATAATCACTGTCATTAGCATTTAACTTGATGCTCAAAAATTGTAGTTGTAGGCAAAAACTACACTATTTAACCAATAGGTTTCAAACAACCAGACCCCATTTTTGGGTCAACCATCACTTTGTTAATAAAGCAACAAAACATTTATTTTCAAATTTGTTTCATTAGTTTTTTTTTTTTAAAGCTACTGCTAAATACACCTGCTCTAACCAAAAAATGAACTAAAGTTTGTTTTATTTGTGTATTTTGCATATTTGTAATATAATTCTTTGGTATCATTAAAAATATATATAACAAGAGTTTTATCTTCACCTACTTTGGCCGTTTTGTTCGCCCACTTGTTTTTCTTTTTTTAAATTTGGTTATTAAAATAAGAAAATTTGTTTGGCTGTACAGCTCAGATAAACTTTCAAAATAACAACAATACAAAAAAAATCCTTCTAAAATCGTGAATATACATGATACTATATACATGATAAAGAAAAACTTTGGGGTACTTAAATATATCATATATAGAAATCTAGATTCATGCATTTATCTATTCTTTTTTTAGGACAGCAATTCCTCCTCATTATTCCTTCCCAAAATGAACATAAGCGGGATTAAATTTAGTTCCTGTTTAAAGGGTGACTGTTATTACAACAAAAACAAAAAAAATTGTTGAACTCTTAAATTACTTCTCCATATTTTACCATTATAGATATGCTAATTGATATGCAGATGCTTGGTTGTGCTCACCTGCCACTGCCACTGCTGCTGGTACTGCTGACGGAGTCTGAGCTGGAGGAGCGACTGCGGGATCCTGAGCCACTGCGGGAGCGTGCCGGTCGCGCTGCCTGACTTTGCAACCTCTGTGGTGATGGATTGTGTGACTGTGAAGAGTGTGGTGATCTACTGCGACTGTGGTGGTATGTCCTTTCCCCACGTCTGCCTCTTTCTTCTCTGAATAAATCCCTATGAACCACACTGGCAAGTGTGAAAGCTTCACGGGCACGGGGCTCATAACGAGTCTCTGTAGTCTCAAAACGACTGGGGCTCCGGCTTCGTGAACCATAATAGACAATTCCTCCTGGTGTGGAGCCACCACTGCCTACTCCAGCGGCAGTACTTCCACCAGCACCACTGCTTCCTGCAACATTCCCTGCAACACCTATACTGCCCGCAGATGAGCTTCCTCCGATGCTTCCACTGGCTGAACTGGCACTCCCACTGGTTCCACTGAGGGCCCGGTCCCTAGAGTCTCTGTAATAATCGCTCTCATAGTGACGCTGCCGATCGAAACTAGTGCTGTTGCTGCTGCTACGCTCATGGTGTCCATAGGCACTGTGATCGTAAGAGCGTTCCCGGCTGTCCGAAGTCCTACATGACAAGAAAAGGGATGGAGGATGGCAAAGAAAAATGGAAAGAATGAAATGAATGTTATTTTCCATCCCTGATAGGTTTACGAGTCAAGTGACATGCGTTGAAGAGGTGATTTAATCAAAACATAGACTGCAGGTGCATGTTGGAAAGGTGCTTCCTTACAATTTTTTTTTCCTTTTATTGTAGCATTCAATACAAACATTCATATCAAGTCAAGACACCTTAGAAGGTTGTTTAGGCTCTTTATTTGCCATTTAAATTTTGCATTTCTGATATCATACTTAATCAATATTTAAAACTTGGGAGAAAAAAAATATGCATGACGAAAGTCATGCACCATGGTCAGTCACATTCCAAGTTACACAGGATAGAAAAGCAGAAATTACCATTTAATTAACTTTTTCTGTCTTTATTAAAGCAAAAAAACTAATTACTTTGTGTTTTGTAGCGAGAAACAGCAATTACAGAACTTGGTACATTTTTGAGATGACCAATTAGATGGAGCTAATTTATTATTTTACTATGCAAATAATAAAGGGTTTTTTTTTTGTTTGTTTGTTAATTACAAATTCTAAACAACCTACTTCCATCCTATGATAGCATGATACATTTGGGCCTTTTTTTTGGCGATTTAATTACTTAACAGGAATAAGGTTTCATAAATACAAAGGAGTCCTTCTCAAAGAATAAAATCAAAGCCACAGGTTATAAAAACTCATTATTATATTCCTTGAAGAAAGGTTTTTTGCAATAATAGGCTCCAACATAATTTGTTCAGGTCAGGCAGTAGAATAATGATTTGTATTTTGAGTGATCCTAAACCATGCTTTAAGGAATAAAATCTTGCAGAAAGGGACTGAGTAAAGGAGACGCTACACTAAACTTAAAGATTAAGGTTTTAGTAAACCTTTAATATAAATTACTAATATAACAATTTCATGGTTTCCGCTACATTCATTTTGCCATGGCGGGGCGCCACACTAAATTTCATCCCGCCACGGCTGCATTACAGCTTCTTATTCAAAATATTCTGTCGTTTTTTTAAATAGCGGGTTAAAAATCGCACCAGAAACGTATGAAACGGTAAGTGAATAATACCAGCGCAAACTTTTCTGTGACTGTAGTAGTGCTGTGCGTTCTGTTTAACCCTTTAAGGTGTTGTGCTGACTGACAGACTGACTTGACAGGTGCATGAGACCAGCAAACACGGCCTAGCTTTCAGTTATGATGAACACAGTTTCCATATACTTTATTTATAGATAAAGGTCTGTGGCTCTGCATATAATGACTTTATCTTGCTGAAGTTTATAGCCGTTTCACTTTACTTCAGGACGCATTAATGCCGTGGTCTGCAAGTCTATCGGAGACATTCATAAATATTCCTAGCAAATCTAATAAATGTTGGTGACATATTCTGTACATAAACACACTAAATCACACTTTAGCCGCATTTTTTGAGGGCGCGCAAGAAAATCTGCACTTGAGCAGCGTATATTTGAGATGCGCAAGAAGTTTTGTGCACGAACAGGAAATTGGTGCTCAGGCAGAGATCGACATGCTCTTAGGCTATTACATGAATGCGATCTCGCCGTAATACTGCGCCCACAACATGTATTGGTGGATCTGTGTAAAATGGCCAACAGAGTCTGCTGCCATAATTGGAATTTTGCGTCAGGTATTTTGTTTTGCAGAGGAAAACAAATATTTATATATTGGGGACCCTTCCCTTGCAAGAGAGCCACCAATAGCTACAATTATCATTAATAATATAAACAATCAGAAACAAATGACTAATAACTGCATGGTTTCTTAGCAACATAAATAATTGTGCATTAGCCATTTATATTGTAAGTACTTCCAATTTATACAGGGGTTAAAATAACAGCTGGCTGACAGCCCTAGTTAATTTGTTGGCTTTCCATCAAAAAAGATGCTTTTATTTAGTGAAAGTCAGCTGTGTAACTTGATTGTGATCAACATTTATAGTAAATAGTCCACTCCTGTAATTTTCACAAGAACTGACAAACAGTGGTGACACATTGCATCACAACACTCCACAGCTCATTTGCCATCTCTATTTCCATAGAGCTGTTATGTGTTTGGTCAGCTTTGCTGTAGTTAAAGTCATTTGAACCTTTTGCTTTTAATATGTCTCGAACACTATTCAAATTTTTCACGTAGGTAAAGCAGAGAGGCAAAAAGCCAAGGAGTGTGAAATAGAGTGAGAATCAGGAAAGGGACAGCAAAGTGAGGTAAAATTCTGAAAATGCCAACAAGCTACTAAAACAGCCTGTTTAACAGCTACATCTGTTAGTGGGAGATGGAAAGAAGACAGGGGATCAAACTAGGGGTTAGAGAACAGCTAATATACACAGGGCAGAACATACCAACCTTTTCAGACAGCGGTAACCCGACCTACAATTCCAAATACAATTTAGGGAGACAGAACTTTGTGAGCAAAAAAGGGGATTAAAAATGTAGAATGTAAAAATGGTAAGAAAAAAAAACGAAGTAATCCTTAGCTTTCAGGATCCAACATAATAGTTTGGCCAAAGGAATCCATGCTTCTTAAAAAGAAGGAAAAAGTCAATATCGGTATGGAAAAAGCGTATGGAGGTAAAAGTCAGGAGGTAGATTGTCCATCTCAAGTTCATTGCAAAAAAAAAACGTCATCAGATAAAAAAACAGGCTGTACAAAAATAGTCCAAAAACAAAATAAATCCATAAAGTGGTTCTTAACTTGCATTCATTTTGTTCTTTATTTTCATTAGTCCGTTGAAACAAATTTGTCACTGGAGAAGAGCTTGTCACTGGAGCTTTTAAATCCTTCTTTGGTAAGTTAAAAAAAATAACTGTTTTCACATTTGAATCTTCTCCATCACATCTTTATGGCTGAAAATGTTCACTTTAGAGATATCCCACCAGAACGTAGCAATATTCTTAACCCTGTGACATTAATAATCCAAGTCAACTCTGAAAACATTGGGTGTTTGATGTTTTTCAAATCCCAGTAGAATCTTTATTGATGTTTGGAAAAAAAAAAAAGAGATCAATAATCCATTGGCATCAAAATAGTCCATAACGGGAAACCGACTTTCTTCTTAATCGTAGTGTATCCACAGTCTGCTATAGTTCCTGATCCTTTATGGGACTTTGTAATCCAATGGCATATTTCATATCCATTGTGAGAAGTCTTTGGCCTTACAGGAGTACCTCCATTCCTTACTTTGGATCCAAAAATCAGTTCATTCTACAGTAAATTAGATGATGCGCTACGTTAAATCCACCCTTTTTCTTTGGCGTTTGCAAAAAAAAGTAAAAATGAACTTAAATGGTCTGGAAATAAGTAATGAATAAATAAAGAGGTTTGCTCACTGTGTTTCTGTCACATTCTACCATGTTGACCAATGGCAGAAGTCTCCCTTGGAATTAACAACAAAACCCTACCATCACAAACAATCCAGAAAAAAAAAAAAGAAATAAAACTGAAGTGATAGAAAATCCTTGTCATTTGGGTAGTATTAATCCAGTGTGATTAAGAATCCAGAGAATACCATCCAGAGTACTCCAGATCATGGAAGGGAAAGAACTGATCTTAAACCACCCATTTCAATAATCCAATTAACAATCAATGGGTCTTAATTGATCAACACTGTAAATGTGTTACAATAACAGAGAAAAACACATGTAGTAAGACATTAATCCACCTTGGCCGGTACAGTACTCCACAATCGGGCAATTCCAGGTCAGGCCATGGTCATAGATTCACTCTGACTTCCAGAAATCCCAGAATAATTTGATATCCGAAACATGCCCTGGATTCTCTTCGCAGTGATATCCAATTCTGAGAGAATCCCCATGCAGAGGTACGCTAAGCTCTACATAACGATTATGAATTTCGGTGCATGTTCACCATGCTTTGACAAACTTCATAACTGGCTCGCTTTACACGGTGAGTGATGACAGACCTCAACCATCAAAGCGTGATGCCCAAATTACTACCCTCCAGTGTGTTCTCTTAATTTCCCATATGTCCCCCGCCCCCAAAACAATAAATTAGCCCAATTAATGACGGAAATAATTGGGAGGGAGAGATGAGTTACAAGAAACGAATGGTCTCCCTGCCTTCAGAAAAACTATATCCACTTACCCGTCTAGTCTGCGTTCAAAGCGTCCCTCTCTGCTGTGAAGTGACACAGAGGGCCCATACACAGGGCCCCCTGCCCCCCTTGTGAACCCTGAAACATCCCGCCCACGAGTGGCTATGGACAGGCTATCATCCAGGCCTCGAGCTGCACTGGGTATAGTTCCTGGTTCATTGTAATCGGTGCGAAGGTCCCTGTCTCCCATCTTGTTGATAGAATTATGAGCTTTCTGAGCACTCTTAATGTCCACAAAATCCACAAAAGCTGCCACTCCACCTTCCGATCCACGTTTAGGGAGAACCTTGACACTCTCCACTCGTCCATACCTGAAAAAAAGAGAACACAAAAAGCATTAACTATTTAGCCATCACTAAATGAACTTCATATTTGCAGTCAACGATGTTAAAAAAACAAACAAAAAAAACATCTTGTATACTGCCAATCTGCAAAGGTCAGAATAGATGGTGCAAAAGCCTGAGTGAAAACAAACCTTCATGCCAGTCATTTGTGCAAATTGTAAATAAGGCTATTCAAATAAAACAGCCTGTCTCCTGCATCAACTCTCAAAGATCTCTCAAAGCACAGTATGAATGGAATAAACCATATGCCAGTAATGCCTCCTTTCATTTGGCTATTTAAAATAATTACAAAAAGAAAAAAATATATATCAGATTTTGATGATCCATGTCTGGTGCACCAAAATAACCAGAGCAGCCTTTTTCTTCAGTGATTTTTATCAAATGTATAGATTTCGTTTAAATGTAATGCTTTTTTCTATGTCATACTATCCTTTGTACCTCTTTACTAGGTTTCATAAAATTACATCCCCTTTTTTACATCCCAATTTTTGTTCTGTAGAAACTTTGACATATAGTGCTTGTATAAACTACATATGCATTTATTAAACATTATATGCATTAATTAAACATTAATTTGCTGTCAATCATCACAAGAATAAACAAAACATATGTAAATGAACGTCAGGCGTTCATGAGGCTTAAAACAACACTTGGTTTGCAAACTATAAACAATAGGCATTCAAATTGTGCTCTAGGTGAGCAGCTGTCTGACACACCAGTTCTCACACTCACAACACAATCTCCGTCGCCATTTTACAAACCTATTCACACTGCTTATTCATTCTCCCGTCCCCCATCTTCAATAAGTACCTCTGCCGCACTGACCTGAGCTTTGACAGTCACCGTACACAAATCACTTCAGGGTACTTAAATATGTCCCATTTTATTTTAGAAATCTAGATTTATGCGTTTATCTCTGGTTTTCTCGGACAACAATTCCTCCTTTATTATTCCTTCCTAAAATGAACATAAGCGGGATTTAATTTAGTTCCCGTTCAAAGGGCGACCGTTATTACAACGATTCAAAGCTAACTTAAATGGACAGGCATTTAAACAAAAGGCTGCCGTTGAGACAACAAAGCGGTGGGTTCAAAATGAATTAATTATTTACTCAATCTTTTTTGCAGGTTCTTATATTAGCGTACCTCCTGTGTGCTCAACTCGCAAAGTAATACCTTAGGATATTGAGGCATGTTCATTAAACTTAAGTCCGAACATCTGCATTAATCAGGTACATATCTTTCAAAAATACCATTACAATAAGTTTGGTCACACCTGCATTTTTAAACGCTAACCTTACCTTGGGGTGTTTGAGCGTACGTGTAGGTAATGAATGTGGTCAATAATGGAAGTCAAGACAATCAAGGGAATTTCGTACACAATAAACGTTGTTTCAAAGCAGATTTATGAAAATGTATATCTTAATGCTTCAGAAAGCACGAATGATAATACAGTTTGAGTCATAATATAGTTTACATTTTGCGACGGTGTAAACAATCGGACAATTTAGATTTGCTCAATATTATCGCTTTCAGTGGCTAATTAATGTGGGTAAAGTTTGGATATGTTAAAAATATATAGCCTATATATGATGTGTGATAATGTACCTTTATGATAATATAAACAATCACGTACGTTGGCCATTTAAATTAAGTAATACACAATACTGCGATGTCACTACTGGGATCCATCTCGCCACACTGTTTCCGACATGAACTTAGATAACAGATTTACACAATTTAGTTTCAAGAAACCGTGTCATTATGACTCAGTTATGCATTCCAACCATAAATCAGGTGACTTTTGAGTGAATTCAACGACACCTGAATCCAAGGGTCAGAAAAATAATAAAACTCTCCAGCATGCGAGTACAACGTGCAGACATTGTTGGCTTTCTATCCGTTTTAACACTAAGAAAATCTAAAATCATTCTTAATGCCACGATTTGTGAGTATAAATTATTAATCTCACCGCTACAAAAGTTCTGACAACTTAAACGTCAGGTTGAAGTAAACTGCTGCCACATGTTTACAGAGTGACAATCATAATTTGCATTAAAGTTTTTATTTATAGACGTCCACTCTGGTAATGTTTAACTTCTTGAAGATGCAGCCGCTGACGGTCACCGCTCTCCTGACATTCATGACATCTGAGCTGAATGCTCAAAACAACACCCACTGTATAATGCCTTTTAGTAGACACCATATAGCCAAGTTAATTCAACTAGCGTGCAGCCATCGAGCAGTAGATTTTAAGTGCCTTTAAGTACTGCTGCTGACATCTAGGATGCATATTAAAGCTGAAGCCAACAATTTTGAAGCAACACAAGTAACGTGCTTGTATGCGACCCTACGTGCTAATTAGCAACCTAGCGACGACTGCGACTCTAGAAAGCTAACTCACTAGCCAGCGTATGTTAAGTCAGCCAAAACAAGCCAACTCCATAGCAGCGTTCCTGCGAAAGTTGCTCCGCACATTTACGTTGTTCAACTCTACACCGGTGTGCCGCTATTGTTTTCGCCCATTCCCTCGAAGAAAGCACATTGCTGGATGTTGCCTTGCTCTCAGCAAATCGTCACTTACCGTTTGAAGTGCTCGATAATTTTTTCCTCTCGTACATTTTCTGGTAAATTTCCCACCCATAAATGTCTGGTTTCCCGGACCATACTGCGTGGTGGTGTCCCCCGGTCATACAGAAGATTTTACTGCGTTAAATCCGACTGAATATGTTAGGATGAGGCGAGTAGTTCCTCTGACTCGACACTACGATTGGACCCGCTTGCACTTGAAAGCTGTGTTGACTACGAGCGCCTGAACCTTGCTGTCGAGGAGCGCGCTCCGGTTCATGACGAGATCGCGCATATGCAATGAGCAGCACCCGGAATACCACATGGATCAAATCGGACAAGACGTGTTCCCTTCAATTTAAATGTTAAAGCTGCACATCCTTTGGATTATTTCACAGGTTAAGATTGAAAGGTAAAATCTCAGATTGCAGTTTAACATTTTACAGGCTATTGGCAAAAGGACTTTTGAAAGCAAGTTACTAATAGTTTCTGGGGTGTTACAATGAGGTTTACCACAAACTATTTTCAACAGTCAGTGGCTGGACGGTGTTCACAGTAGTAATAGCTTTAATACTGCTGCTTTGTATACGTTTGCACATCCATTTGTTTTCCCCAACACCCGTGTGGAGATCGTTTTTGACCTACTACTTGCGAGTTAAAACAATATACGTCACGAGAGACTCTGTTGTTAGATAAACTATTTATTTCACCTAGGCATGATTGAATTAGCTGAGCGATTCTCTCAATATAACAAGCCCCGCCTTTATGGGAGATAAATGCAGTAGTCAACATTTGGAGTGGATCAAAATCGTTTTAAGACAAGAATGGGTATTGTTCAGTTTTTTAGGAGATCTTTGATGAAAGGTTTTGATTCACATGACTAGTATAATTAAATATATTTCTCATAACTACAAAGATAAGAACGATTACGTTTACATGTTTATCAAAAAGACAGGCATCCTGGTCAATGCAAGCTTAATTATTAATAATAGTACAGCCTACTGACAAAAAGATCATTAGATCATATTTTAAATAGGCTAATGATGATCATTCCACATATTGTGGTGATTAATAATCCATTAAAGCAAGAGACAGAATGACAATCCCATAACATTTCCGTATAAAAAACAGCATTTGACTGTTTTCCAGCTATGCACGAGGCGTGTGATTTGATTCACGCATGCGCCAGAATGCGGCAAAACAGGGACCGCAATGGATGAATCGCGCTTGCGCTTTACACGCCCACACAGAGTTCTGACAAAGAGCAATTACAACCCCTCTGACTGGCAGAAAATTCTGGAACTTGTACTGAGGTGGATGCTTCTCAAGCTGGATCTTGAGCAAGCCACAAAATCTTCAGATTCAGTCTTCACAGGATTTATACATGGACTTCCTGGATCTTCCTAAATCCTTAATATTTATGGAAAAGAAGTAATAAAATGTAATTCTTTTGGGATTGGATTTGAGATTGGTTGCACACTGGAAATACAAATGCGCACTTCAGGCCTAAACCGTAGGCTATTGTTGCATGTTATACAATAAATGAATCCCCTGGATACTCGGACACCACTTGTTCCTCTTTTTTCCCTTTAATCAACTCGAGACGGTGTGGCCAACGTCTACGGACATGAAGGCATTTACTGCTTTATTAAATTGTTAAAACAAGTTTAACATATGTATTTATCCATGGAATCGATGGGATTATAAACAAAATATCGGCAGAATGTGGAACGTGTATGAAAGAAATTGTCCATGTTTAGTATGAGCGCCTTTAATAACGCATGAAAACATCCTGGAGCAGAACAGTCACCGTGGAGAATTAAACACGTACCTCTTAAATACCAGAGAGATTTATGCGTCACAAACAAAACATGCACTTGATCTTCTTGAATGTTCAGTCGGTGTTTTTTTGGCGCCAGTTATCGAAAGAATGTTCTCTGAAATATGACGCCATTTTGAGCATAACCCAGTGTAGACAAAACCCAGCAAGCACAACAAAAGAAACAAGAGCATTGCGGCCATTTTGTTTCCAATGTAGCTATTTTTAGGTTCAAGTTCAGTTTAACTGCTTTGTGCTTGACTGCTTCCAAAAAAGCCCGACTGAATTAAATTGTTACATGCTCAAAATGTTAAAACCCAGTAATTATTTTGTTAGTGGAACTGTCTTTACAGTGAATAACAGTAACTATTATTTTAATCATGGAAGACTTCTCCAATTCTGTTTTCATCCAAAATAGGCAGAACTTTACTTTGTGGCAGTGTTTGATAATGTTAGACAAATATACATTATCTGAACAAACCAAATTATATATTTATTGAATTCACCATGCACTTATTCAGTATTTATAGATTTATTATTCTGATGATGGCATTCATGTTTTGTTTATGTAGCCTAGTAAGAAAATATTGAAAGATTAAAGCATTCATAATAGCAAGGACAAAATAGCACATATATCTTAAATAATACTTTAATGTACACTATTTCATAAAGGCGGATACAATTGATAAAGTGAAGTTCAATCAAATTTTCCCAGTTTCCTATGTTCTCCTTGGTTACCAGGTCTTTTAATTTGTCCTTTAGGCTCATGGCTGGTATGCTGCAAAATACAAAGTGTTTTTACATTTAATGCTCTGAATATTTCTTAAATATATTCTCTGGAGAGATCAGCAAGCAGTTGTTAGCTCTAACCTGATATATGGCTTCCAAGAGGTCTTGAGATGGTAACAGACATGCAGCTTCACCAATAAAGCAGATTATAACATGGAGGACATCTGACCAAGTTCCCACTGTAATCAGTAACACGAAAAGCCCACCTAGCCGCACAACAACCGTATTGACAATCTGTTGACCAGGCTGTTGTCTCCGATCCTCTGAAAGAATTATTACACTTATTAGACTCAAATGATAGCATCAAATGTGCTTAGTGTTGTTCAAATGTTTGTTGTCTGTGTGTTTTCCCAGGACACATTTAATTGTTTGATAAATGTTGTTCTTTTAAACTTCAAGAATTCAGTTACTCTCAATATTAATGACTGCAGATAATTTGCTACAATATAAATAATTTACTTAACATACTATAAAACAAAAAAATTATTTCACCCAATTTTTTTTTTTAATGTGTGATTTTCAGAATTAGTTTTGTTTATATGCCTCTATGAAAATTCTACTAAAATGTATTTAGTCTAACCATTTGCTTGTCTTACCATTCATATATACAACTAGCAGTGAGTAGCAGATTGTGAGTGGGGTCCAAAATCTCAGAGCCTCAGTGGTTGAAAGAAAGTGTTGGTTTATGTTTGATATGGCAGCAATTCCAGATACACTAAAAGTTATAATCAGGGCAGTGCAGAGCCAGGTTAATATAGAAGCACCAGTGGTTAAAAGCCCAATGCATAGTCCACAATAACGTTGTGTGCTGTGTATTGGATACATTGAATTTACATGCCGCCATACTCTACTGCACCGGGTAGCCAAGAACCAGCTAAGTCCAACTGCAAGAGAAAGGCTTAGCCAGCCTTGTGGTGCCCCCTCATGGAGAAATTTAAGGCTGCAGGTTAGTGCGCAGCCCAAGGAGAACTGGCACTGGACAAGCAGCAGTAACACTGGGTCAATGATTGAGTCCTAAACAAAAAGAACAATATTTAATCTAAATGATAAGCTGTCAAGCAGAAATGTATTTATTGTCATAAATCAATTTTGTCCATACTGATCCTCCTGTGATCCGTGCTGAAATGGCTCTGAGGGAGAACTCTAAAACCACCAGTGATGCAACACGAGACCCCACAACAGAAAGAACCGCTGTAAGGATCCAAAACTGAATTTTCTCTGTTAGTCCACCGTTTAGTTTGTTCTTTGGTTTAAGGTCTTTGTCTAGATCTGCAATACTTAAAACAACAGACAAGTGAAACTTACAAAAACTTTAACACAAAACATTGTCTCCATCCATATACAGTTGAAGTCAGAATTATTAGCCCCCTCTGAATCTTTTTTTATTTTTTAAATATTTCCCAAACGATGTTAAACAGAGCAAGGAAATTTTCACAGCATGTCTCATATTTTTTCTTCTAGAGAAAGTCTTATTTGTTTTATTTTGGCTAGAATAAAAGCAGCTTTTAATTTTTATAAAACCATTTTAGAGACAAAATTATTAGCCCCTTTAAGCTATATTTTTTTTCGATAGTCTACAGAACAAACCATCATTATACAATAACTTGCCTTATTACCCTAACTGCCTAGTTAACCTAATTACCCTAAGCCTTTAAATGTCACTTTATGCTGTAAAGCAGTGTCTTGAAAAATATCTAGTAATTTATTATTTACTGTCATCATGACAAAGATAAAATAAATCAGTTATTAGAAATGAGTTATCAAAACGATTATGTTTAGAAATGTGTTGAAAAAAATCTTCTCTCAGTTAAACAAATTGTGCAAAAAATTTAACGGGAGCTAATAATTCAGGGGGTTTAATAATTCTTACTTCATCTGTACCTCTATTTGCATAGCACATGTTTAAAATGAATATTTACCTCTGTGCTTCAACAAACAAGAACGTTTTTAAAAGATTACGAAGGACCCAGATCCCACAAGCACCCACAAGCCCTGTGATAAACAAGAAACATGATGCATATTAGGTGATTTGATTTCATATAGACCATAAACATAGAGTGAGTCTATTTTAGTGTTTCAGACTTCTTTTTTTAAAAAACAAAATCTCAAAATATTGATGAACAAATGTCCCACTGTACATGTCAAAGTGAAACAACATCTATATTTTAACATGATATGAAATTGTTCAAAAGAATAAGTAATCCTGTTACATTTGATTATATTTTTGAAATAATAAAACCTAAGGCTTAAGACAATGTATAAATATTTACAATAGCGATTTATTAGCACTTTAGAGGTGCACTTAGTCTTTTGATATTAATGTTAAACCGAATGGCATTTTAGTGGGTGTCTTCTGTAAATCATAATACAAATATTTGACAGCCATTAAATAGAACACATTATGAACAGAAATATTTTAAACCTGTATTATGCTTCAGTAGTTTTAAAGTTTAAGTCATAACTAGATTATCCATATATTATTAGATATTTGTGTAAATAGGTTATTTATTGCCAATGCCAAAAACATTTCAATGTTATGATGACAATATATTAACTCCTTTAATATTTGACAGTTGTAATAAATCATTCTTTTCATGACTCACCTTGTAAAGCACTATGTAAAGGAATAGCATTTGGTGTTAGCCAAGTAGGTACACTTGGTACAAACCAAGAAAGGAAGGACAACATGCCTATGAAAGTGAGAAATTGTTTAATGTGCCAACGATTTTGTTCACATACTTGTCAAATTGGTCCCATATACACACAAAATAAATCGTCAAAATGAAAAACATCAATATCACTGACCTTGTTTTGCTATATTCAGTGGCGTTGTTTGCGAAGCTCACTCACGGAAGAACTTTATCAGGAGCATTACATGAGTTGGAGGTTTGGCAGCACAGGTTTAAAGGTCACTAGGCCTTGATCACTTTTTACAACTGAGAGTATATTTGTATCTCTGCCGACACAATATTTTTTTTAATAATGCATTTCTTTTTTTTTAGCCATTAAGGTTTTTAAACCACTTCTATTTTAAACCATTACATTTATGCCCTCTGATTGGGTGTTATTTTAATTTTAGTAAACAGATAATATGTATACTGTGCATCCCAGAGATATGAAGCTAGCTGACCTTTATACTGGATACAAGAGCTTTAAACCTTCAACATCTACAACTCATTCAGTATTACATTAAAATTACATATTGTTGACAAATTAAGAACAATAAATTACACACAAAATAACTAAATTGTCAACACAAATTATTACATCATTGTTATATTTATTCATTTAGCTGACACTTTTATCCAAGTTTCATGGACTGAAAGACACTCCATTTCACTATTTTATATAGTGAAGCGTATTGGAAGAGGACAATCCTCCATCTTTTTCTGGTAATGTTCATCAAATGCAGCATTCTCTTCAGCACTAAAGTGATTCTTCCAGTCTCCAACCTCACCTGTAGGATAAAATAAACTCAAATCATAAAGCAACACCCATTTAGCAGCAATAGCATGAATAAGTTATAAAAAAGTATCAAATAGAAGTTCTTTAAAACGAAAATCACCTTTTCTCATGAACTGAGAGGCTGTACGATCAAATATTGTATCTGGAAGAGTTGAGTAGTTTGCCATGGGGTTTTCTCGCATAACAGAAAAAGTTGTCATTTGGACAATATGATCTATTGTAGATTCTGATAACTGTCGTCCAAGGAATTGAGCAGTCCGGGTCACTTCACGAGCAGGGTCCTGTAATTATAGCTAAATTATACAATATGCTCAATTTTAGCTTTAATTTTTCAGACATGTAGGCTTCAGCAGTGGTGGAAAGAGTACTGAAAAACCATACTCAAGTAAAAGTATTACTTACCCCAAAATGTAGTGCAAGTAGAGTAAAAGTATCTGTTGAACATATTACTCTAAGTATGAGTAAAAAGTAGCCCTTTTTAAAGTACTCAAGAGTAGTGAGTATTACACTGTGAAAGGTTGGTGCTTCAATATGCAATAAATTCAATAAATGGGAACATTTATTGATTGTTCATTTGGTCAGTTCAGTCATCATACAGTAAACATTCGTCATCTTCTCATCAGTGACATGCAGTCTAAACAGTCACTCAGTCATTCTGTGTAACAATTGTCATGAGGTTGTTCTGCAAAAGGCAATCTTCTTTGTGCGATTTGATTGGATGGCAATCACACAACTGATTATTCTACTTCTTGTACTCTACTTCTACTTCTTCGCTATATTAGCCAATCACCATAGAGTATTTGTATGCATCATGAGTATTTGTAATTTGTTACTTCACACCACTGGGCTACAGTAATAAGAAAGTAAACACTGATCAGCAAAATTATGATGACCACCTGCCTAAAACATTATTAAAATGCACTGACAAAACATAACTCATCAGACTACGGGACATTTATATTTAAGGTATTTTTGATGGTGGACTGTGGCACTATAGTCTCATTGACTTGACTCCAGCTACGCAGGTAAATGAGAAAGCCTTTGTTGTAAGGGTTATCGGTTTCACTGTAAAAAAAATGAATCTTGAGGCTTGTAATTTTCATTAAAAAAATTGATGTGGTCATTAAAAATAATGGTCATATTTTATTTTAAAAATTGATATTCTGGATTTATTATAAAATATTGAGAATATTTTGCTAATAAAATCAAGAGATACATTTTACTTATTTTTTAAAGGAAACCAGTTCAATTATCAGCCTTAATTTGAGAAACAAATTAAGCTGATAAAATTGAGGAAAGATGGCTTCATGTTTATTTTAAGAAAATTGACTCAATTATGTGGATTTGATTGAGATGTTTGCAGTTGAATCTCAACAACGGCAGTGACCTGATGACACTTTGAAGAAGCACATCAACAGTGAGCATGTTAAGAGGTAAGCATTAACAGTTTATCATTTTTATTGTCTAAAATAAGATCTTTCATGAAAGCCACATGCTGTTCAAGCTTGTTCTGGAGCCTAGTTTGGTCAAGCAACATTTAAGCGGGGTGGACAAACAACAGTGAACTTGGTTAGCTTAAGCTAGTATGTTAGCTATATAGCTATTCAATGGGGTTATGCACAGCTAGTGTTTTTCCATTTAATAAGGTTCTTTTTAAAAGCTTTGATGATGTAATGCAATTAACTGTGTTTTATATAATAGTATATAAATACTAATATTTGTTTGCTTTTTTTCAGATTAATGAAAAAAATGTTTACTGTATTTTCCTACAAAAGAGGAGCAGTTTATGGGTGCTATACAGCAGGTATTTTTTATCATGTTATTTGTGTGTTATTATTATTAGGCAATATTACTAATTTCTATACTTGTTTGACCTCACATGTTGCTGGTGTATTTGTTTGAAAAAGAGGAAGAGCTCATTCAGGAGTGCAAAGTAAGTGTCTTAAACTGTTTCAGATACTTATAGTTTTCTGAAAACTGCCTTTTATATTTTTGCATTTCTACAAAAAACAAAAATATAACACAAACACTACATTGTTGAATGCACTATTCCTTGTTGAAATATGTTTGTTTTTATAAACTTATTTCTTTGTACCCTAGTATACATTTAAAAACACCCTGTTTATTATTAGTCAAAATACTTGTATACTTGTGCTATAGTGTAAGTCAGCAATGTGTAACATTTTGAATTTACAATTGCATAATTTCATAATAATAAACATAATGTTTATTTTACAGTGTGGGAATGCACAGAGAATTGCTGTCTGCAAGAGGGATGACCAACCATGAGGACTTCTGCATTGTATTGGATGATGAGTGAGTCATGGCTGGCTTGGAAAATCTAGAATTGCTGAACTGGATTTATACAAGTATTCCCCAAATTAAAATAACCTTAAAACAAACTTATAAGTTTCTGACACAAAATCAATGTTACAAACTTTTGGGGAATTTTCACTACATTGACTGATTGTGTTGCTATTATTTTAAGATACAGCTTTTATACTGGTTTTATATGTTGTGCAATTCTCTCAGAGTTTGTCTAAAATGTGAATATTCCTACAAAAGAAAGTTGACAGAGCATTTTTTTCCATGACATGGATAAAGGACTTTTTTTTCAGAGCTTAACATTGCTGTAAATTTTAAATAAATATGTTTTAACAAATTGTATGTACCATTTTGTTATCAGTGGAACATGTAATAAAATATATTTGTCAAAAAATGCATTGTGTATGTATTTCATTATAAATTATATATATATATATATATATATATATATATATATATATATATATATATATATATATATATATATATATATATATATATGTTACATTTTATGAATAAGTATTTTTTATCAATAAATGAGTAAATGGTGGTTTATTTGCTTAAATTATATAAGCACATTCCACTAATAGAGTTAAAATCATCATCTATCACTCAAAAAACCTAGTAATTTTCACATGATTCTTTTAAGTGGTTTTTGCTAAATATATATATATATATATATATATATATATATATATATATATATATATATATATATATATATATATATATATATGAGTAAATTGTGATGGATTTGCTTAAATTACAAAAGCACATTCCACTAATATTATTAAAATCCTCATCTAACACTTAAAAAATTAGTAATTTTCACATGATTCATTTCAGTGTCTTTTGCTAAAAAAAATCACGTTTTCAAACTACTTAAAAATAATATGTGCAATAGTGTTACCACAATTTTTTTTAAAATAAATAGCACATATGATTTTTTACAGTCCATCTTTGGACCATTATTGGTGTAAATGCAGCTCACCGGTGAGCGGGGGGCAGCCTACAATACCTGCCCTTATTAATTTCATGATTACGCATATTACCAAAAAATATTGTAAAAATGATTCCACCCAGACTTTAACATGCCCCCTTTGAGCTCCCCATAACACTTTGGCTGAATGAAGGCTTTGTAGAAAGTAGATTGACCTCTTTCATGTCTTCAAAGAACATGTAATGGATTTTCCTTTTGTGCCTTTCCCTCCAGTATCCTTTCACATGATCAAACCAGGATCCCCATACCACTGAAAAAAAATTTAAATATTAGGAGATAACTAAAATTGTCTTTGTCTTATTTAATAAACAAACCGCAGCATGGCTTACATTGTCCTTTCATGAACCTCTCCAGATACTGTTTCCATGGACCAGGCTCTGGCTGTCTTAGATTCATGCGGTCAAAATGATAAAATGATACCACACTGTCTTTCGGATTACGGGCCACATATATAACCTATGGAGAAATAAAGGTTTTTTTTGGCATATAGTTAATGTACAATTTTTAAGTGCTTCACAAAAAACCTTTTTCTTTTAACCTTGCATCCAGCATTCTCAAAAGAACGAGGCAAAAGTTGGATGGGAAGATGAGTTTTGATAACACGAGGGGGATCCATAGTCTCCAGCTTAGTTATACCTAAAACAATATAAATAAAGTATACACTTTATATATATAGGCTATATATATATATATATATATATATATATATATATATATATATATATATATATATATATATATATACATATATATATACATACATATACAGTACATATATATATATATATATATATATATATATATATATATATATATATATATATATATATATATATATATATATATATACACACACACACGTTACAAAACCGTTGTTTTATCTAAACATACCTGCGTTTGAACCATCTGCTGCGGTCATCTCTAAAAACGGCATGCGCACCTGAGTGGGGGCGCGCTTACACTTGTCCACATCTCCATCATTCAGAATTAGATCCACGACTTCCTGTATCCATGTAGTCCCTTTTACAGACGACATGACTATTAAAAGATTATTTACATAGCATTTTGTTGTTTTCAGTGGTTGTGTACTCTACCTGATTTAGGATAAGTGGCAATGAGCAAATCCTCCTCTGACGCCTGGAACTGCTCCACTCTTGTCCAGTTCTTGACTATCCGCTCTGGAAATGGGACACCCTGAATTTGACGAATAGTTTCGCTTGTTCTCCGGCTCATATTTTCCAAATCCTTCTCTGTAATTTAATATATAGCCATTTTAATATTTGTTCACCAAAACAGATAATAGCGAGTTTTATATAAGAGCTTGGTCGTCCAGTTTCCTTCTTTAATTAGCAACCTTTAGCTTTGCCTGACCAACATAGCCGATGATAATGCTTCATTTTTAAACTAAGAATACGATTTTTTATCATTTCATTATTATTAGCAAATACCTTGAGAACCTTGACCTGACGCAGAGAGGGAGGGTACGTGATGTGTTTTGTTGGACTGGTCTGAACACTTTCTACTGCGCAGCTCGTCTGCGCACTTTCTATATGCAACCTAGCATGACACGTCAAAACTTGCAAAATTATTTTTCGATAATTTTAACTAGTATAATGTGCAGCAGAATGATTGAACACTACTTGAAATACCCTAAGCACATTGTTCTTTAATAACAATTTTTTAAATAGCTTTTAAAAGCATTATTCTTAATCAGAAAAGACATTTCCACAACAAAGTTTAATAGTTTAATATTTTTTGCTTAAATGTATCTTATGTTCTGTTCTGTTTATATGTGAACTATAGCCGGTTCTTCACCTCTAGTTCATTAGATGTGCTCTTATGTGCTAATGACAATTATAGTCAAATAAAAACATAATAATAAACTGACTTTAATGACTTAATTTACATGACTGATTACTTTTAACAACTGAATGTAAGCCCTAGTTTGTCTACGGCCAGTGTGCTTATCTTTCTGTAATTATTAGACCTGATGCCATATTTTCTAGCATAAAAAGCCAGCTGTCCCTTTTCTGAGCATTAAATGCACAAATAAAACCCAGCATTTTTCTGATCATTTTGAATGCACACTTTCTCAGGAGCTTTTCAAAGCTTATTCTCTATTTTTTTTTTTTTTAATTAGCTAATCAAGGTTGTCAGACTCGCTAGAAACCGTATGGGCAGGCTTTGAGCCAACAGGTGTTTGACTTGAGGTGGCCTACAAATTAGAAATACAGTATAGATGGGCTACTAAAATACTTAAACAGAATGAACGCCTGTGAAAATATTAGCGACAATCTGTTTCATGCCACAGCTTAACTGATGGTTTACTCATATCATAACATATGATTAGTAATTTTTTGTAATATGTCTGAATGCCACAGGCTTGTACTATATATAAACACCCAGTCGTGGTTCTCATCACAATGCTAATAAATATTAATAAGTATCTAAGCTGAGCCTAACTGAGGTATTGAACCACTAAACCATAAGTTTGTTATGAGACAATTTTTGGCAAGAGATGCATTCATTTATTTAATATGTTTTACACAGTGGATGCCCTTCCAGCCACAACCCAGCACTGGGAAACACCAATACACACTCTTGCACACACACACTACAGCCAATTTAGCTTATTCAATTTACCTATGTCTTTGGACTTGTGAGGGATACAGGAGCACCCGAAGGAAACCCATGCGAACACGGGGAGAACATACAAACTCAACACAGAAATGCCAACAGACCCAATCGGCACTCAAACCAGCAACCTTCTTGTTGTGAGGCGATTGTGCTACCCACTAAGGCACCATGACGCCCGGCAAGAGATACAACAATTTGAAAATCTGGAGTCTAAGCATTCAAAAAGGAAATTAAATTAAGAATATTGCCTTCATAAATATCAAAATCATGTTCTTAGTCACGCAAAAAGTGTTGATTTATTTATATTGGGAATTTTACAAATTGTCTCTAAAAATAAAAGATGATTTTTTCTTTTGATATTCTAATGATTTTTGCCTAAATAAAAATCAATAAATTTGACATCACACAACAACAGCCTTGGATATTGCTGTAAATAATGTACAGGATGAAACAAAAATAAGCATTTATGATGTGTTTGTTTTAAATAGTGAAGTGTATTGGAAAAGGACAATCATCATTATGTGATAATGTTCATCAAATGCAGCATTCCCTTGAGCACTAAAGTGATTCTTTCAGTCACCAACCTCACCTGTAGGATAAAATAAATACAAAAAATCTTTTAAAACCCCATTTGGCAGCAATAAAAATAAACTGCAGGTCTAATTTGATCACTTTTTACTCCAAAATAAAACAAAAATCACCTTTCCTCATGAACTCTGAGACAGTACGATCAAATTTTGTTTCAAGGACAGTTGAGTAGTTTGCCATGTTTTTTTTTTTTTTCGCATAACAGAAAAAGTTGTCATTTGGACAATATGATCTATTGTAGATTTTGATAACTGCCGTCCAAAGAATTGAGCAATGTGGTTAACTTCATGAGCAGGGTAATGAAATTATAGGTATTGTAGCGAGGCAGAGGGAAAACACAAACACAGTTGAGTTGAGTTACAAACAAGTCCCCGGAGGGTGCTTTATTTACAAGTGAAATAGTGATTAAAGTAGTGCTCTTCTTGGGGTGCGTGCTCAAGTGCTCCGGGGAGATGGTGAAGGATGGTGAGAGTTCTGGTGTTGGATCGGTCACGAGCTGGAGTCTGCTGTGGGAGAGACAAAGAGACACAAGCATTAGCGCAGGGAGTCATGTGGAAATGAAGCTCGTCTTCCTCCTGTGTGGGGCTGGCTTATATCTCTCCCTGGCTGATGAGGTCCAGCTGTGAGCGATCCGGTGCTGATGAGGTTCCAGCTGGGGTGAATTTGTGACCAGGGCGACGTGGCATCAGTGTGCTCGCTACAGTATATTAAACAAGTTACGAAAAACTCAAACATAATTTCTTAGATACCACAGGGCTCCAGACATTTGATAAGAAAAAAATACACTCATCAGCCAAAACATTACGATCAACAGCTTAATACAGACACATTACAAAAGAAAAATAATATTATTGACATTCAATTCTCT